>NW_024412407.1:4151841-4261510 GCF_014898765.1 Herpailurus yagouaroundi | reverse complement strand
ATAACATAACATAACATAACATAACATAACATAACATAACATAACATAACATAACATAACATAACCAACACAAATTTCTAGGTGTTGGACATTATCTAAGAGAGAACATAATGAGGCTTACAAATCAGTATCCACTTCTGTCCATTTAGATCGTACCTTACCCCTCTTCCGTTGATCGCTGCCATTGCTGAAAGAATTAGGTAACTTCAGGTGTATGAGATCTTAATAATCTAGCAGATTCTAGACCTAGAATGGATTCTAGACCCAGAATGGATAGAAAAGGAAAAATCCGGGGCGCCTGGGTGGCGCAGTCGGTTAAGCGTCCGACTTCAGCCAGGTCACGATCTCGCGGTCCGTGAGTTCGAGCCCCGCGTTGGGCTCTGGGCTGATGGCTCGGAGCCTGGAGCCTGTTTCCGATTCTGTGTCTCCCTCTCTCTCTGCCCCTCCCCCGTTCATGCTCTGTCTCTCTCTGTCCCCAAAATAAATAAATGTTGAAAAAAAAAATTTAAAAAAAAAAATCTTTAAAAAAAAAAAAAAAAAGAAAAGGAAAAATCCTAGAGTAGAATAATGGATTATTTTAGGAGGATGTCAAATGTAGTAAAATTAATCTCACTGAATATTTTTCTTTGTATCTTTCTAGGCAATCGATAGCATTCATCAAGTGGGGGTTTATTGTCTCGCTCTGGTGCCTGCCAATACATTGCCAAAAACTCCACTGGGAGGGATCCATATATCTCAGACGAAACAGCTCTTTCTGGAGGGATCTCTACATCCTTGCAATATCCTCATGTGCCCACATACATGTGTGACCAATTTGCCAAAACCCCGGCAAAAGCAACCAGGTAATATGCTAGCTTTGAAAACATCATATTAAAATTAGAACTTCAAGAAGCTGACTTTTTTCAGCGTGATTCTTTCTCTAGATTTGGACTTTACAAAGAGTAGTAACACAAGAATAGCATTAGATGACCAAAAGCAGGGAGGATTGAGAACCTGCAGAATAGCCTTCTCTGACTTTATTCCTGGCTTCCTCTTCTGAGTAATTCTCAGTAGCGTGCCTCCATGTCCCCTGGATGTATAAAGGATGGGGTCAAGATGATCAAAATCCCACTGGTGGGACTGGAATAAAACAAGTTCTATAAGAGAAGGTTCTGATAATAATAAGAATAGCTAGTATTTATTGAGTGTTCAGCAAAAGCCAAATACAGATTAAGCATTGGACATACGTGATCCTGAAGTGTTAGCCCCGAGCTGTGGAAAATAAAGTTCAGAAAAGTTAAGAATTGTGCTCAAAGACATGTAGCTAGTTAATGGCAGAGCTGAGATTCACGCCAGTTGTGACTCTAAAATCCATACTCTGAATCACTGTTATACTGCCTTTCTGTTGGGAATCACTTGCCTAGAGTCATCCCATATTCCTTTTAAGCTTTAGGGGTCTGATTTAGGCCTATAATACCTGTAAGGAGCAAGATAACTCAATTTTGAAATTTTGTGGATTGTAAGCACAAGATAAATAATGCATTTTGCATTTGCCATATTCCTGTGAATTCAAGATGCAAGTAAGTATGTGTGAATTGCCATATGGAAAATAATCCATTTCACCTTTTTGCCTACTTTCTGAGGTTAAAGGGCTGAGTAGGAGGCTAAAGGAAGGAGTAATTGATTGGTGGTCAGTCATGTTGAAATATCTGTTCACCCAACATGAAATCATTAGGTTTTAATGCTATTTTATTTTAATGGAGAAGTTAATAAAAGGATCCTAGTTTCCTGAATGCCTGAAAACAATCAAGAGGCAAAAAATCTGGCCTTTACAGAACCCGCCACCACCACCCACTCACCCACTTGCACGTGCATGCACACATAGACAAACAGAGTGTACATCAGCAGCATGTTGGGCTCCAGATATGTTGGGGAGAGAGAAGGTAGTGGGGAGTTTAGGAAGGGAAGGGTAAGTGTGGCAATTATATTTCTGTAAGACAGCTTTTGCTGAAAGGTAAACATGATGTACAATAATAAAATACAAGGTAAGCCACTTACTTTCTAGAACATTTTTATTCTAGACGTGATTCTACCATTATTAAAATGTTAACGTACTCTGCTCTACAATGGTTACTTCAGTCGTCTGGTGGCTGAAGATGATGTCCCAGTTGTTTATCTAGATACGATTGTCAGCTCATCAGCTAGCCTTATCTTAGTAACAGTAGGTATGGAGCTAAAGTATATATGGGTATTTACCAGTTTCTGCTTGTGGAAATAAGTTTCTGAACGTAACTCATCAAGAAATGTATAAGAAGTGCCTCTTTGTTGCCTTCCCAAGCGTCTGGCAGATGCATAGAACACACAGCTCCTCACATCCTGGTTTACTGAAGTCCTACGTTCATTTGTCGTAGGATAAAAGCCCATTTTTTTTAAGTAGTTTTTAATGTGTTAAGTACCTTTTTTTAATTGAAATACAATTAACATACAGTGTTATATTAGTTTGAAGTGTACAATATGATGATTCATCAGTTCTGTACGTTACTCAGTGTTCGTAACAGTAAGTGTACTCTTAATTGTCAAATCCTGGGTTTTTTTTTTAATTTGTTTAGTGTTTTATTTTTGAGAGAGAGAAAGACCGAGCATGAGCAGGGGAGGGGCAGAGAGAGACAGAGACACAGACACACACACAATCTGAAACAGGCTCCAGGCTCTGAGCTGTCAACACACAGCCCAGCCTGGTGCTCGAACTCACAAACTACAAAATCATGACCTGAGCTGAAGTCAGACATTTAACCAACTGAGCCACCCAGGTGCCCCTGTCAAATCCCATTTTAAAGAGCATTTAATCTAGGATTCTTTTAACAAAAACTTCATGTCATAGTAGATGTTTAAAAGTTGCCACCTAGAGGCACAGTAGGTGCTTAAAACATTGCTTTTGCTAGCCAGATTTCAATCAACTTTATTAAATGATAAAACCTACATAAAAAATTTATTCCTAAGCCCCCAGAGGCATGGTATCTGCCTGTGTAATGAAAGCATTAGGTGTGGATGGAACAGAACTGTTCCATGTGTCTCCTCATCATGGGACCAGTAGCTACTGGGCCATATTTTTCTCAAGGCAGATGGCAAAAGCAAGATGGCAAGCCAAACCACACAAGCATATTTAAAGCTTCTGTTTGTGTCATGTCTCCTAACATGTCATTGTCCAAAACAAGTCAGACCATGTCCAGAGTCAGTGGAGCAGAGAGGTGTGCTCCTCTTATGTAATCACAGAAACAACAGGAAGGAAAGGAAGGATTATAAGAAAATAAAACAGTCTGCCACAGCCATCCCAGCATATCACCTCAGGGCCCGGTTGGGCCCCCTGACCTCCCGCCGTCATTCTTGCATTCCAGCTAAGTGGGGGGAACAAAGGCAAGGAAAATTTAAACATATTTTCTAGAAATTGTACATATTATTTCCTCATATATTTTGTCTCCCACAAAAGAATGTAGTCTTAATTCCAGGCATTTACTTCTCCAGCTTAAAGCTGGGGGTTCTGTTACTAAGGAAGAAGAGGAGAATAGATGTTGGGATTGATGACTAACAGCTTTGCCACAGGAAATATAATTTTGTGGAAAAAATCAGAAGGTGTATTTACAGGTATAGCAAGGTGTCAGCAATTAGCCTTCTAGATGTTATTGCTGTTGGTTATTTTTCACTCTCTGTGATCCTTAGACTTAAGAAATGCACAAGAAGGACCTCAAGAAATTGCTGCTGAATTATTTTTTTGTTTTATATTACCCTGAAAAATTCACTTTTAAAAAGGTACACCTTGGGGTGCCTGGGTGGCTCAGTCGGTTAAGGTCCGACTTCAGCTCAGGTAATGATCTACAGTTCGTGAGTTTGAGCCCCACGTCCAACTCTGCTGACAGCTCAGAGCCTGGAGCCTGCTTCAGATTCTGTGTCTCCCTTTTGGCCCCTCCCCAGCTTGCACGCGCGCGCGCTCTCTCTCTCTCTCTCAAAAATAAATAAACATTAAAAAAAATTTTTTTTAAAGGCACACCTTTATAACTTTTATAGTCTAATTTCAGGTTTGGGTAGCTAACACAGTCAGATACACTATGAGTCCTTGTCTATATAAAAGGCTATCTCCAGGGCACCTGGGTGGCGCAGTCGGTTAAGCGTCCGACTTCAGCCAGGTCACGATCTCGCGCTCCGTGAGTTCGAGCCCCGCGTCGGGCTCTGGGCTGATGGCTCAGAGCCTGGAGCCTGTTTCTGATTCTGTGTCTCCCTCTCTCTCTGCCCCTCGCCCGTTCATGCTCTGTCTCTCTCTGTCCCAAAAATAAATAAACGTTGAAAAAAAAAATAATTAAAATAAATAAATAAATAAATAAATAAATAAAAGGCTATCTCCAATATGATCTATCTGTAACTAGTTACACTTCTTCTTAGGAAGGAGTTCTACTGAAAATTGCGGTAGACACTTTGTAGACAAAAATTGTTCAGCAGAGTGTTGGAGTACTTTATGCTTCTTGAGTTTTTTAATTTGATTTGAAAAAATTTTTTAACTTTTCTTTTTGAAATAATTTCCCACTTAAAGTTGCCAAACAGTACAGAAAATTCCCTAACATCCTTTATCCAAACTTCCCCAAATATTTATTTAAAGTGTATAAGTTTAGTGATTTTGTTTCAGCTGTTCCAATACATTTAGGATCAACAGAGCTGGGTAATAAAAGATATTTAATATGAATTCATATGTAGCATTAGCATTACTCAAAACTTAGCTGGCAGTAAGTTTTATTATCTTTTAGCCATCTGCCTAGTTTAATACGATACAGTCTTCAAGTGACCATCAAAAAAGGCATACAGCATCCTAACACTTTTTTCTTGAAGAGAGGGAGAGTTCTGCCTTTTTATTTGGAAGTGTCAAACCTATGGACAAGTTGAAAGAATACCACAGTGAACACCTATATACTCCCCCTTAGTGTCACCAATTGTTAACATTGCTTTACTGAACTCCTTGAAAATAAATTGCAGACATCACGACACTACACCCCTAAAAAGTTCAGTAATGTCATCTCCAAAGGAAAAAAAAAAATCTCCTAAAGTTTTCCTAATCAACCACAATGCCATTATCCTATTAAGATATTTAACCTTAATATAATGCTATCATCTAATAATACACAGTCTGTATCCAGAATTCTTCACTTGTTTATTATAGCAGATTTTTTAAAATTGAGTATCCAGTCAAGGTCATGCATTGCATTAGGCTGCCCTTTAACTTAGAAGTTCCTAGCCTTAGTTTCTCTTAAAGACATAGTTTTTGAAGAATCCAGGCCAGTTGTCTTCCAGAATGTCCCACAATCTGGATGTCTATACTCACTCTTAATGAAGCACTTCTGAGATTCCTGAAGAACCCACTTATAGGGTCATACTGTGATTGGAGCTGATGAAATTATTTGTCAGTAGGAACCAGTGGAACCAACTGTCACCTGAGAGTAAACTCCCTTATACCCAAGATACAGGAGCCCACCTGCTCCCCTCCAACCTTGCAAATCCCAGTCTCTGCTTCTGTTTTTTTCTAACACTTCCTACTACCTGACATTATTTACCTGTGTATGTATTTATTGGTTGCCTTTCCCCACTAGAATATAAGCTGTTTGTCTTGTTTGCTGCTGTGTTCCCAGTGCCTAGAAGAATGCTCAGTCTATATTGTTGAGTGAATATTTGAAGTAGTTTGGGTCAGTCTGGAAATACTTTGGGAAGAATTTGTTTGAGTTACCATCCCCAGAGAGTTGATTTTTGCCTTTTCTTACAGGTGTAGGCCCTGCTTCTGTGATGGTTGGGAATCTGGTTGCTGGAAAACGCATAGCACAAGCTGCAGGAAGGGATCTTGGGCAAATTGAAGAGAATGACTTAGTGAGGAAGGTAAGTGTTCAGATGTGTTGATTTTTATAAACAGATTAAGGACAGGTGGTAGATGGAAGCTGCATTATCCAACTTTCACAGAATTACTGACCCTGATTCTTGTTTCTGTTTTACAACTTCAGCACCAATTTCTGGCCGAGATTTTACAGTGGCGAGCCCAGGCAACCCCTGACCATGTACTCTTCATGCTGTTAAATGCCAAGGTATTAAAAATTCAATTGCATATCTAATCAGATGAACATTGTGGTAGGATCTTAGGCACTCGTGATCTCTTTCATCAGAAAATTTCTATTGTCAACACTCAGGAAGGAGTTACTGCTTCCTCCTTGTTTTGACATATGAGGATAAATTGTGCAATCACTTCAAGGTTGAAATGAGACCTCCTGGAGTGTTATTTAATGCTGGCTCTCCTTGTGTTACAGTCAAGTCGCCTTTATTGAGTTCCAATAGGAAGAGTTGGGCCAGCAATGCAGCTCCATGGATCTACAGATTATAGGATGCATTATGTCATGCCTTCTTTTACCCAGTTTGACTCTTAATTTTTTTACTTCCCCCAGGAAGAAAATGACTTTAGAGAAACATTTTCTAAAACAAGGTTATGTTTACTATATACTTAAACGATTTATTGCTAACAGATATAAAACAAATTGACAATTATTCAAAAGTACATTTAACTCCTACTTTATAACAGATGGTTCATCAGAATATTGTATTTTTTAAGTTACGCATTGTGTGGGAAGATGCTGATATTTGTTTTATGGCTGAATCAGAGGCTGAAATTACTGTGACCATGGCATATAATATTATGTGCCACCATAGGGGGAAGACTGGAGGGCCTATTGAAATCCCCTGGGGACTTATCTAAAGGGTCACCTTCTGCCCAGACCCCCCTAGATTCTGATATATTTTATACAGTTCGTACAGAGATTATGTAGTGATAGGATTTAATGAGGGGGAATATGCTGTGCATCTTAATGAAAAGTCATTAAAAATCGTCAGAACCATTGCTCTCTGGTAGAAAACTTTGGGATTTGCTTGCTCTGCCTCTGTGTGAAGTGGGTTTCCCTCCAATCGCATGGATTCATTAGGGTCCTCATTTCAGTAAGATGTCAATCCTGCTTACTTCCCCACTCCACTCCCAAGCTGGGCTACACTTGAAGCTATAGCCCCATGAAATCTGTACCCCAGGTATTTGTTAGAAAGCATAAGTTTAAATTTGCTTCTTGGTTAGAGAAATGATATATATTTAGTCCATTTATTCCGCATATTCTAATATTTTACCTTGGATTAGCCCAAACCGTCAGAAAGCTTAATAACCGTATCACATTGTTCCCTCATGCCCAGAAAACCGTTTTTATCAAAGGTTTAGTTTGCTGCTGTACCATGGACCGAAAAGAAGAATATTGTAAGATGTAAGAAATGGCCTTAAGAATTTAACCCTGACTTTTGCCAAAGGGATATCCATTTTAGGGTTAAAACCTTAATGTCCAACAATAGGCAACTGACTAAATAAAATATAGCATATAAAATTATGGCATGAAATACTATGCAGCCACAGAAGAATATTTGATTATGCAGAAAATATTCATGATGTATAAGTAGCAAAAATAGTTTATAAAAAACTTCAGTAAAATAATCAAGTACCTACTGAAGATCCTGTTCTGGATGCTATATATTTCATAGGTCATTTTGAGGTTGAGGACACTGAGGCCCAGAGACATAAAATAAACTTCCCTGAGGTCACAGTGCTGGTAAGTGGTAGGACTAGGAAATGAGCTCTTCATTTGAACCCAGCTGGCTTCTGAGCCCACATTCTTAATTAACCAATGCACCCTATAGCTTCTGGCAGACAGTATAATATGGTAAGTTTTTTTGTTAATGTTGCATGTGAATTTACATATAATACCTAACTCATTTTTTAAAAGCCAGGAAAATATACACCAAAATGTTAGTAGTGGTTACATCTGACCTATATTTTACTTGTCTATATTTTCCAGATGGTCTATATTGAACATGTGCTATTTTATATTAATGAAGTTTTTTTTTTTTTTTTTTTACGGTCTTGACGTCTTTTATTTTTTTTACATTTATCACGCCATGAATTCATAGGGAATGGGTTCCAACAGCTCAGGCTCCTTTCCATTGGTTCTCACAAAGTGTGCTTCTCTGGGTGGGGCAGGCTGGCGCTTCAGTTGAACCCAAGTACCTTTCTCCTTGGCTTCCTTCTTTTTCTGATCATTTTCCTTCACACGCTTCAGGAAGCTGTCTCGGCTCTTTGAGTGCTTAATGTGCTCGATACGTACATTAATTCTCTTAGCAAGAATCTTGCCCTTAACTTGTTTGTTTACGACAATGCCAACAGCATGCTGGGTAACATTGTAGACTCTTCCAGTTTTGCCGTGGTAACATTTGTGGGGCATTCCTTTTTGAACAGTGCCCATTCCCTTGATGTCCACAATATCACCTTTCTTGTAGATTCGCATGTATGTTGCCAAAGGAACAACTCCATGTTTTCTAAAAGGCCTAGAGAACATATAGCGAGTACCTCTCCTCTTTCCCTTTGTGTTGGTCATTTTGGCGAATTACTGGAAGATGGCGGTTCCGGCCGAAAGGCATTAATGAAGTTTTTAAAAAAAAAATTTTTTTTTAGTTTACTTATTTTTGAGAGAGAGAGAGCACAAGCAAGGGAAGGGCAGAGAGAAAGAGGGAGACACAGAATCCAAAGCAGGCTCCAGGCTCCGAGCTGTCAGCACAGAGCCCAACGCGAGGCTCAAACTCACAAGCTGTGAGATCATGACCTGAGCCGAAGTCGAACGCCCAACCACTGAGCCACCCAGGCACCCCTTGTATTACTGAAATTTAAAGGTTATTTTTAAAAGAAATAGCTCAGGAAAACTTGTTTTTCTTGTGAGACTTTTTGAGATATAAAGTTACAATAATTAAGATAGGGTGGTATTAGCACAATAGGCAGAGAATAATTTGGTTTTATGTAGTGAAGTTGAAGATAGGCGTACCCAGTGACCCCGCAATTCCATTTCTAGGTCTGCACCCTGCCAAAACTCATATTTATGCCTGAGAAGACATGTATGAGAATGATATTATCCAGCAGCAGCAGAATGAATGAATAAATTGTTATATGTTTATACAGTGGAATACCACGCAGCAACAAAAATGAGTGAACTACACCATTCCCTAGCGCATAGATGACTCTTAAGATAATCTTGAGAGAGAAACAAAACACAAAAGTGTATACAGCACAATTACATTTATATAAAATCAAATACTTCATGGGTAGTGACACTATAAAGAGGAGGAAATCAATGATTAAGATGAAAATGTCAAACGTAGTGGTTGTATATGGAAGGAAAGAAGGACTAGACCAAGGAGATCCCTGGGGGTGCTTTTGCACTGCTGGCAGTGGTCTTTTTCATGCCATTCTGGTTCTCACACAGAGGCTTGCTTTGTAATTTTCCACTAAGCTACACATTCGTATTTCACGCGCTTTCATATCCGTGTGTTTTATTTTACACACAAAAGGGGTTCCCAAAGCCCAGCTCAGTAAAACTTGAATTGACACTAAGGAATTGATGAAGACCTGCAGGAGGAATTATTCTCAGGATCAGGAATAGTTGGCCATCTTCTGATCTGCTCCTCTTTATTATTAGCTAGTGGACTCTGATTCACTGTTCCTGTCTTGTTTACATCTTTGCTGTTAGAAAACTCAGAGCCAAATTTGTGTCATGCACAACAAATGCACATGGCCACGTGGCCAGCAGTTACTGTCCTGACCCCGCTCCCGCCCTCATTCTGCTTTTATTTCCTTTATTTTCCCTCTACTCTTATTTCCTGCTTTAAATAAAAAATTCCTATGTATTTTTGAAGCTACCTTAAACAAAAAACGACTGTAAATACGTATGTTTGAATTAGGTTAATGCTGATATTCCCTAAATACCTTCAAGCATTGAAAAAGAAAAACTACCACACGTTCTTTCGTTCAATACCAAGGGAATTTTCGCTGGTATGGATAACTTGCTACAGACAACCGACCAAGGCACAAGCCTTTCCGATATAATGTTGAGTTGGCTGTGCTTGTCGCCGTTTTGTTCCCTGAGTTCTGACCCACTTATACTTTCTTCTGTTTAAAGGGAACTACAGTGTGCACAGCCAGTTGCCTTCAGCTTCACAAGCGAGCAGAGAGGATTGCGTCAGTTCTTGGTGATAAGGGGCATCTCAATGCAGGAGACAACGTGGTGTTGCTCTATCCACCTGGTAGGTGTTGGGTTGATAAACTAGACCCGAGGTCCATTACCAGACTACAAAATAGAAGAATTGAGGAAGTCAGGGACACCATCTGTGCCCATGTAGGCTGTGCACCTCCCAGCTCCGGGAGTCCCAGGCACCTAGGCCAGCGTAAGAACCAAGCCTCACCCCCTGGAGCTGTGCAGTGCCGTGGGTCTGCTGGGCTGTGTCTGCTGCATTTGCTCTTGTATTTCCACTGTCTAGCCTAGTTCCTGGCGCTATGGTAAATATCAAATGAATTAGTGAAGACTTTCTGACTTTTGGAAACCCTCGAAAGAGGTGCTCTGTTTCTAGGAGTGTTCAGGAATGGAACCATTTCACCCAGTTCCTGAATATCGTGTGTAAACTCTTTTGACTTCGCGTTCTTTATATCCCGATTGATGTTCAGTATTCCTCAGTTATTGCTGCTTTCATATTCCACGCTCTAATTTAGTGTAATAATGTTCTTACTGTGAGAGGTACTCAAAATTATTTGGTAACAGTCTGGTGTAAATATTCAGAACATTGGGTGAAATATTTGAGTTGGTTTTTTTTCTTCTTCTGTCACCTACCCCTCTCATACATCTGGCCTTGTCTGGTCTTCTGTCCCCCTCAGTTCATTTTGTTCTGTGATTCTTACTCCGCTATTTTATTTACACTGACGCGAAGCTTTCTTAAAAGGTCATCTAGTGAAAGAATCCCTCCTCTGGTGTTCCTGTGAGATTGTCTTCCATCTACCAGTGAATGACATGGTGGTGGACCAGAGCACTTCCAGAGGAGGCCACTCTGCATGTGCTGGTAGTTCAGTCTTCAAATCGAGTCACATTTTGCCTCCCTCAGAGTTGCACTCCCTGTAACTACTCACTCAAAGTAACTACTCACTTAGTAGTTACTTCTCCTAAGTAATATCAAATAGAATGACCTCAGAATATCTTCCTCAGGTGTCTTTCAAGAGTTTTCTTTACTTCTGACTACCTTTCTTCTTAATTATTCTTAGCTTCTCGGTATGTTTGAAATTGTTTTATATGCTTCCTTCTCTACATTCAGTTCCTCCTTGATTTAAAAGATTTTTCTTCTGCTGTGATCACGTGAAATCACGATCCAAAGAAGCTATCTGGCACATGATTTAATAAACTGGTTTTGGAAGATCTGCCTTAAATTTAGTTTCTCAGCGATGGTGGGCAGCTAAGTGTCTCTGTCTTGCAGGCATCGAGCTAATAGCTGCGTTCTATGGTTGCCTGTACGCGGGGTGCATACCTGTGACTGTCCGGCCTCCTCACGCTCAGAACCTTACTGCCACGTTGCCCACTGTCCGCATGATTGTTGATGTAAGTACCAAGTGTATTGTGCCTTGTCCTCATCTCATAAAATCAAGAGTCAGTTAAGGATCGTTGCTAATTTTCTAGTGTTGTTAAGTGGGAAGTCAAATCTGTCTCCCAAAAATCCCTTCCTTTTCATTTATCTGACCAAAACGACTAGCATTATTTCAGTGAAAGAATGTGGAAAGTGATCATTGGTGCGGTACAGAATTGTGTTGTTATGAACGTTAAGGAGGAAGCTATTGTTACTAATTCTCCATAAAACTTGGGTTTTTTCCTCCCTTCTTAAAAAATGTTCCCATTTTTTTCTGCACAAGGTGGTTTTATATGCCGTAAATTTATATGGATCATTTTTATTTTGGTTAGTTTTATAAATTCACTTGGTATAGTATTAAAAGGTACCCAGATCTTGCCCTGGAGATGACAAGTTTCTAGAGGCTATGAGAATTGAAGGAAGTAACATAAATCTGTATTGCATCATATCACAATTTGCATTTCAGCAGAGACAGAATTCTAATTTGTGTAACATTTGTTTCTCTAAGAACTGCTGCTCTGTCAGCAACTGAAACCTGCAGTATAAAGGCCATGTTCACCATAGATGATTTTATTACAAAATTCACTTCAGCAAAATGCCCTCTTTGCATTCTGCAAAGTAGGCCAGAGCAGCAGGGAGGGGCAGTTTCCTTCTGTTGACAGTTTAGGGGGAAGTTGGTCGCTTTGCATTTCCGTGTGTAGGTGTGAAGGAGAGCTTCGTGTTTGTGACATCTCCGTGTCCCTCAAATTCAGGATATGTTCTAGGTCAGATAAATTTTACCATTCACCAGACTGCAGCAAACACGAACTCCAAAGAGATGATCCTCTGACTCCTCTCGTTCCCTGAGCCATACAAAATCCACATTTTTACTTTGTCATAGTGTTCATGAAATCAATACATGTTTGGACCCATGCTGAGATTATAACAATGAAATATTTGAGAATCACTGTTGTACACAATAACTTTTGTTGTGAACAAGTCCATCCTTCTGAGACAATTCAGCGTTACACATTTCTAGGAAGACAAATGTAAGGGAAACACCCATCCATTGTACTATTGTGTGTTCTTTGAAAAACAAATACTGTCCTGTCCAGTATGGTGTGCTTTTTAGTCCAGTGTGAGTTGCTTTTAGCAGCAGCCAGAATCTATGGTGCCACATGGGGGCTAAGCCTCCTGGGTGCTTATTTCTGTCATTTGTTTTCTAGGTCAGCAAAGCAGCCTGCATTCTCACCACGCAGACCTTAATGAGGTTATTGAGGTCCCGAGAGGCAGCAGCAGCTGTGGACGTGAAAACGTGGCCAACCATCATTGACACAGGTGAAAGGGAGATTTCCTCAGAACTGTCAAAGGAGCAAGAACACTCCCTGAAATTTCCCAGATTCTCGTGCCAGAGATGTTTACACAACTCTTAGGTTGCAACACGTTCCACCTGCTAAGACAGAGGCAAAACTTCATGTCCGGTTCACTTGCATTCCCAAAGGACTGGATGCTACAACAACCAGACTCAAAGATGCAGATCACAATATGCTAAGAGCTCTTGAGACAGAAAGTGTCTCGCTCTTACTCTTGACATCCTTAAACGGTGGTTAGGTTTTTATGCAGACTATAACTCTGTACACATGTAAGGCCATTTAAAGTCTTGAGACGATCTGATCCTTGCCTTCCAGGTGTGACACAGTTAAAACAGCATTGGACTAGGAGTCAGAAGGCCTGGTTCTAGTTCAAGCCTCAGTACTTATTTTCTGTATAACCTTGTCTGAGATTACCCTTTCCTAAAATGCCACCTACCCTTACCTGACTCACATATTTGTTGAGAATATCCAGTGCAACATAACATGAAAGTGCTTTAAAAACCATGAAGCGGAGGGTCGCCTGGGTGGCGCAGTCGGTTAAGCGTCCGACTTCAGCCAGGTCACGATCTCGCGGTCCGTGAGTTCGAGCCCCGCGTCGGGCTCTGGGCTGACGGCTCAGAGCCTGGAGCCTGTTTCTGATTCTGTGTCTCCCTCTCTCTCTGCCCCTCCCCCGTTCATGTCTGTCTCTCTCTGTCCCAAAAAAATAAATAAACGTTAAAAAAACAAAAAAAAAAACCCAAAAAACCATGAAGCGCATGAATTTTAGATGGCATTCGTGCTAAAAAAGCGGGTGGGGATAAGACACGGCGATATCTGGAGAATGATGGTAGAGGGAAGAGGAGAGTGTGCTCTGGAGTCGAGTGGGTGATATTGAAATCCTGATACTCTGTTACTCTCTGCGTATCCCCGCTAACTTGGGCAAAACTGTCTGTCAAGTGGGAGTCGTGATAACCACTTCATGGAGTTGTAGATATTAAATGACATAACTTACGTAAAGCACCTTGCACATAATCATAATAACATCTTTTATTGAGCCCTGGATGTGTCAGTCATCTAACATACATTCCCTTGTTTTATCCTTACACCAACCCTATTAGATAGGTGTGAGTTTCATTTATTGTACAGATAGGAAAACTGAAGTATAGGGAGGTTAAAGAGCGGAACTAAAACTCAAACCCCGTCTATTTGGCTCCGTTCCCAGCCTCTTACCCAGAAGGCTCCTCTCTACCTGTTTTTGGTACGTACCACATGGTATCCATCTCAGGAACATTTATGTGGGTTTAAATGCAGGAATGGCATGTATTTGTGGTTATTGTGTGCCAGATGCTGACCTAGAGTTTTTTGCACTTGTTACTTAAGGACATAAGCACAGTTGTATACAATATATAACACAAATGGCCTGTGCTGATGTTCATGATGCAGAAAGATCTCCTATGGTTATTGGACTCAGTCACATTTTAGGAAGACTTGAGCTGTGGGCTGTTACAGACAACAGGAAGGTTTCTTTAGGAACATGAGTGACCTTACCCTATACAAAAGTGGGCTGAAGGTGATAGATAAAGTCTTTGGTTTGACTAGAGATGGGTGTCCAACGGTACAGAGATTTAAAAGTCAGAGTCAATTGTTTCTTGATCCAGAAAGCCACAGGAACCATTAAAGAGGTATGGTTGGGGCCAGAGACATCCTTGACATCCTTGGTTTTGACACGCTGTACAAAGCAAATTTGCGAGGAAGGGAGAGGTATATAAATAAATGAGCAAAGGAAGATAATTCCCTAATTCTAGGTTACCCTTAAAAATCTACCATGTTAACTTGGGGGAAAAAAAACACGACTTTTAAAGCAGTCCATGATTAATGTAGCATGTACTAATCTGTAAATAATGAACTTTAAATTGGAAACAGCATGATTAACAACTAAGGCTTTGAAAGCTTTTTGAGTTGTTTTAGAAGTACTTTATGTGAATTTACTTCCTAACAGTTGCTATGAGGGTAGGTATCATTCCCATTTTAGAGATAAGGAAACAGACACAAAGAGGTTAAATAACTCCAAGGTCACGTTGGTGGTAAATGGCAGAGCTGGGATTTGAACACCAGTGACCTGCTTTCTTGGTTCGTGTATTCTACCGCCGTGTTACATTACTCCTCACTTGCCTTCTAGTAAATACATTTACCTGATGTAGATTTGCTTGTTTATATTACCTACTGGTGTCCTCAACCTCAACCCACCTCTAGGAGTGACATACATGAACTGTTCAGTTAAATACGAGAAGCCAAAGCCTTAGCAGATCCCAGAAGCTGTATTTGTCCGTAGCAGAGCTGTAGAAAGCCAGTTGAAGAGCAATGATACTCACTTTCCAGTGGGTCTGATTGACATCAGTTTTTTTTCTTTTCATTGCAGATGACTTACCCAGGAAAAGGTTACCTCAGCTGTATAAACCACCCACTCCTGAGATGTTGGCATATCTTGATTTTAGTGTGTCCACAACCGGCATGCTTACAGGAGTGAAGGTAAAGTAGTCTGAATATGTACTCACTCACTCTCTGGATGCTGGTAAAATGCCAGGGCTGCAAAAATAGAGATGACCACTGCCACAAGGACTTCAGATGTGGAGGCCAACTGGTTGTACCAGAGACCAGTAGGCGGAGGATCAAAGGTCCCTGCTATATTTAAATAAAAGCATTGGCTCTTCCGGAATAAGTTTTCCCGAGGAATTTATGTTACGAAGTGTTCTAAACCTGGCCTAGAAGCTAATAGATAATAAGAGTCACAGTTAAAGCCAGTATGAAGCCATAGGTTCGTATTTCATAGAACTCGGTATTGACTAAGGAACAAGAATATGTTAGACTTAGATAGGCTTTTTGAAACAGTGAAAAATGTACATACATCATTTGGAGGGGTTTGGGGGGAATTAAAATTTTTCAAAACCGTCATTAGAGACTTTTTCTGCCTGTGGGATGCCAGTTCCATCCTGTTCCGTGTTCCCTACTTTCCAGATGTCCCACTCTGCAGTCAATGCTCTTTGTAGAGCCGTCAAGCTCCAGTGTGAGTTGTATTCTTCTCGGCAGATCGCCATCTGCCTTGACCCTTACTGTGGACTTGGCTTTGCACTCTGGTGTCTCTGCAGGTAGGAATGGAAGAGCAAAGAAGGACTGAGTGGGGATGTCTTTGGGGCTATAACCATCTCATCCTTCCTTCTGCTCCCTTAATTTGGTAATGTTTCAATAAAATGCTGATGTTTCCAGAATGTGTACACCTAAATAGGATCTCCAAAGTTCATTTAGTTTTGTTTATCCTCCCTTTCTTTCTTGTCTGTTAGTTTGATGCCTCATACTTTTGTATGTCAGTGATCTTATTACTTGCTCTCTGCTCCATCCTGTAATCCTCATTTTAGAAGCAGAGCCAAGTAGAAGGGTGATACTCGGGTGAAATATGTCATGCTTTGACAGCCAGAATGCACCCCCTAGATTTGGCAGGAAGGAATATAATGAGATTGGATGACAGCGTGTGGCTGTAAAGTGGCATGCCTGTCCTGGCCAGATTGTGTCTTATGGAATAGCAGATCCCCACTCCTCCCAGGGAACCGTACCTCAGCCCTGCATTTTCATCTCCCCGGTGGACATCTCCATGAATGCTTCACAGACACCTGCAGCTTGGCATTCTTGTGTGTCCTCATCTTTGTTAGGATGGGACCATTCACCTTAGGGGCACCTAGATAATGCCCACTAGGAACGTGGGCATTGTCTTCAACTGTATGTCTCACATCCAATTAAGTGTCCTGTCCTTTGTGGCTCAGTTGTTCTTAAACCTGTTTGTACATAAGAATCACATAGGGGTCTTTAAAAAGGCAAGTTAATGGGCCTTCTCCAGACTTACTAACTTAGATCTCCAGAGGTAGCAACCACAATTTCCTGTATTTTATAAATACAGGATTCTTGGGCTCCTCGGGATTCGGATCTATACACAGGTTTAAGAAGTTGAGGATTCATGGCAGTAGATTATACATATAATATGTGACTCTGTCATTCCTTTCTTTTTATCCTGGCTGCACTGTCGGGATTCAAGCCCTCATCATCTCTCACTTGTTGTAACTGTCTCTGTCATCAGTGTCTGTGTCTCCAGTCTCTCTCCATGGTGCTAATTTTGCCCCAGCTTAAAGCTGCAGCGACTGCCTGCTGGGTAAAGTCTCAACTCCTTCATACAATAATTATACTTTTTTACAGTTTGGCCCCAACCCTTCTGGCCAGACTTCGCACCACTCCCTCATGCATCCTATGCTATAGGATTTCATACCAGGATGCTATTTCTGATGACTTTAAACACACCATATACATACATCTGTGCTTCTTTTCCTTTGCATATGCTGTTCCTCTGCCTGGAATGCTCTCACCATCACCCCCGTTTCCTCCAGCCACTGTCAGATTCTTGGTCATTCTTTAGGCCCCAGCTCAAGTGATGCCTACTCAACGAAACATCCCCTGCCCCAGCTTTCCTGATTTGAATGACTTGCTCTTTGTTTTATGATCTTCACATCTCAGTTACTGTCCATGCCACAGTCTGCTTTATTTTAGTTATAGTATCTTGTGAGGTGGACAGGAACAAGGTTGACTCTTCAACCTTTATGTCTAATATGACCCTACACTGCCCTTCCTGCTCAGTAAATATTTGTTGAGTGGATGGTGTTGTAAAACATCGAGATATCTAGGATGAATTGATAATGTCAGCTGCTGCCTTTTTTCATTGCAGTGTCTATTCAGGTCACCAGTCCATCTTAATTCCTCCTATGGAGTTAGAAAACAACCTTTTCCTCTGGCTCTCCACTGTCAACCAATACAAAATAAGGGACACTTTCTGCTCCTATTCAGTAATGGAGCTCTGCACCAAAGGGCTTGGAAACCAAGTGGAGGTGCTAAAGGTAAGAAGCAACTCCAAGTAGCCAGTCCAGGGAGGTTTTATAGAAATGGGCCAGTCATGATGATACCTAAGTAGGGGTTAACAGGCATATCTGCCTGTTCTTTGCTAGCCAGTCAATATTTTGTAAACCTCGGGAAGTTTATTTCTTCCCTTTTCTAATGTAATGCATTCTTTCAAAGTTGAATCTTACTCTTCCTTTATGGAGAAGAAGGTGAAACGAGTTGGGAAGCTGAATGAAAATGACTTCATGTAAAGGTGAAAGACAACTGGGACCTCCAATAGGACTTTTTCCAAAAGAATTTGCAACCTCAGAATATTAGAGATTGGAGACTGCCCCAAAGATAAGGGTCAACTCGTTTATGTTTGTATCCAGGGATGATACATCTGACCGGCATAGGAGAGAGTTCAAAAACACTAACTTTTATTTAATAAAGAATTATGACCCTAAGAAGGAAAAAAAAGAGATAAGATTTGGGGCGCCTGGGTGGCTCAGGCGGTTAAGCATCCGACTTCGGCTCAAGTCATGACTTCATGGTTCATGAGTTCGAGCCCTGCATCGGGCTCTATGCTGACAGCCTGGAGCCTGCTTCGGATTCTGTGTCTCCTCTCTCTCTGTCCCTCCCCCATTCACACTCTGTCTCTCAAAAATAAACATTAAAAAAGAGAGAGAGGTAAGATTTGATCTCCAGTGTGCTAGATTTCTTTTTCTCTCAGTACCACCTCTCCATTTTGAAATAGACATCTAAAGCACAGAAATGGGGAGGTATAAAAATGAATTGCTGAAGAACCTAAGATTCTTAGATAAAAGCAGAAAGAATTAGAGAATGAACAGATTTACCAGTGGGTAGTGATTTTAGTGGAATGCCTTGGCGTTTCTAAAAATTTTTGTCTTTTCTCTGGGTGTCTTGAGGTGAGAAGACACAGTTCCTTGAGTTTTCCTGACCAAAGAGATAGAGCAATGGCCCTACCTATTCAGTTCTTTTCCTGATCCTACTAACTTGAGCTCCTGTGCCATTGGCGTCTTACAGACCAGAGGAATCAACCTCTCCTGCATCCGAACGTGTGTGGTTGTGGCCGAGGAGCGGCCCCGCATTGCCCTCCAGCAGTCCTTCTCCAAGCTCTTCAAAGACATTGGTCTGTCCCCTCGGGCTGTCAGCACCACTTTTGGATCAAGAGTCAATGTAGCGATATGTTTACAGGTGACTTTCATGAAATCTTCCTTGATAACAAATGGAGGAGAAGTGTGTGGTGCCCCACAGCAGAGGCTTCAAAGCCAGACAGCCTGGCATGAGCCCAGTTACACTTACTTGCTCTGGGACTGCAAGTTTATCATTTGGATTTCACTCTGCCTCATTTGCTCACCTGTAGGATGAAGATAATAGTATTGTTCTTCACGGGGATCATTCTGTAGAATCAATGAGTTACTAGGTGCACACGCTTGGAGCCATGCCCAGCAATTGAGCACCAATATAAATGTTTACTCTAGTAGTTTAATGGTACATGATGATGAATCAAGAAGATTTTTGAGTCTTATTTGAGTTTTATTAATATCTTACCTTCTGTTTTTCTGTCTCCTCCTTTTTTTTTTTTTTTTTTTTTAAACAAAGGAAGCACAAATAAACCTGTATTCTTTTCTCCAGCCAGATGGCAACTTTGCCATGTTACTCTTGGTGGGTAAATAACAGAAAAGAACTAAGTCTGATTTTATGTAGCTTGGAGGCTAATGTGGTAAATATAGGCATGGACAAGAGTGAGAGTAAAGGAAGATGGCATACTGGGGTGGGTGCTTTCAGGGCTTCTGTGACCACAGGCAAGTGACTTTCAAGTAGCCTGATCATGATGGAGCCCCATCACTGTCCACTTGGGCCAGTGTTGGTTTTGAGAATCCCATGGATGCTGGCCTGTGTCATCTCTGCCTGGAGTCCAGGGATGAGGATCCTCCTCAGCTTGCTAACCTTTCAGGGCTGTTCTAGCCCTTGTGACCGGGCCCCTGGCCTACTCTCTCAGGGGAGGGAGGGAGAGAAACACGAGGCCATGAGCCTCTTTCAGGTTTTGACTGCAAACCTACCTCATCTGGTTGAAGAGAGGGTGAGCTTTCAAAATAGAGTTTGGATTTTTCATGTAAATGGCTAAATTATCTGTTTCTTGATTTGAGGATGTGAAATATGGAAATCAATTCATTTAAATTTTAAGTGAACAATACATTGGTTTATTTTTCCTTAGGGAACCTCAGGGCCTGATCCAACTACTGTATATGTAGATCTGAAATCATTGAGACATGACAGGTACAGTATATTTATTATGTTCACTCCCTATTTGAGCGCTTTTTTTTTTTTTTAAGTTCATTTACTTATCTATTTTGAGAGAGACAGAGACAGCTCAAGTGGGAGAGGGGGAAAGAGAGGAGGGGAGCAAGAGGGAGAGAGAGACAGAGACAGAGACAGAGACAGAGACAGAGACAGAGAGAGAATCCCAAGCGGGCTCCACACTGTCAGCGCAGAACCCGATGCGGGGCTCAAGCTCACTGTGAGATCATGACCTGAGCTGAAACCAAGAGTCAGACACCCAACTGACTGAGCCACCCAGGCGCCCCTCTATTGGAGCTCCTAGGCATAAAAAATTCTGAGCCTCAAGAAAGCCAGCACTTTTCCCTCATTCCTTTTGTTTGTATCTTCCAGGGAGGGTTGGGAAGAGGGAAGGAATTAGTTTTTATTAATACCTGATTAAGATTTATATTTGTAAGGAGAAAGTTTTATCACGGTTGCTGCGCTGTTCGTTAATATTTAAATGTAACACTTCGTTCCTGTCTGTGTAAAAATGTTTTGTAATATTTGATATGAACCAAAATGGATAGACTCTTTCCTCTGGGAGTTTAAAAATAAAAGGTGGAACAGACAAGATAAATGAGGCAGAGTAGAGTTTTTGAAACAACACTTTATCCAAACCCCGGGAATAAAAGCCTTCTTCCTCATCAGCTTATAGGCTTTTAGCTCTATCCCACGGAGTCCTAAAGGGCTCTGGGACATTTTTCCCAGGTCCCACTGACTTTGGCTGTGTTCACTGATGTCCCCGTGACCCTGACCCAGCGTGCACAGGTAGATCATCTCTCTAGTGCAGTGTTCCTCAGCCTGGGGAGGTTTTGCCCTCCAGAGGACATTTGACAATGTAGACGGTTTGGGTTGTCACAACAAGGGAGTTGCTACTGACATCTAGTGGGTAGAGGCCTGGGATGTTGCTAACCATCCTGTAATGCACAAGATAGATAGCCCCTCACAAAAAATTATAGTCGAACATTCTCTGACCCAAAATGTTAATACTGAGTTTGAGAAACTGTTCTAGCATAAGGAGAGACAAAATAGAGGTCTCAGGAGGGCAGTATATAGAATATATAGCTGTAGTAGATGTGGGGCAGCCATTTTTTTAAATATAGATATATATATGCACACACATATCTATAAATTAAATATTGTTCTTCTACAGGGTTCGTCTTGTGGAAAGGGGTGCCCCTCAGAGTTTACTCCTCTCAGAGTCTGGAAAGGTAATTTGTTCTGTTAACCACTGGAAGGTGGTCTCCCGGGGAAGTGGTTCATTTTAAAGAACACTGAAGCTATATAATAGATTAGTACCTGGGGAAAAACTTAATTGAAATCTGGAGATGATTCAATAATTTTAACTCCACTAAGACTTTGAAATTCGTATGGGTACATAGATACGAAGAATTCTAGGTTCGAACTTCTTAATTCCCACAGATTTTTTTGTTTCTTAATTTACATCCAAGTTAGTTAGTGTACAGTGCAACAATGATTTCAGGAGTAGGTTCTTTAATGCCCCTTACCCATTTAGCCCATCCCCCCTCCCACAACCCCTCCAGCAACCCTCTGTTTGTTCTCCATATTTAAGAGTCTCCTATGTTTTGTCCCCCTCCCTGTTTTTATATTATTTTTGCTTCCCTTCCCTTGTGTTCATCCACGGATTTTTTTTAATCCAACTGACGTGTTATTCTTACTTGACAAATTAGTAAAATTCACTGTTCATTATATTCAAGGTGGAGAGATGAACAAGAGGCAACTCTATTTTTGTCAATGTTACGAGGAGAAAAATAGGGGGGAGTAGTGAGGTGTGGTTGAAGATCAGGGAAGACATACATGTATTTAAAATTGAGAGAGAAATCAAAATGACGAAGAGATTACAGACATATAGAGTGAGTGTCTATGGGGATAAGATTTCTTAGATTAGAATGATGCTTTAAAATGTTCAAGGAGGGACACAGTTATTGTCTTAGTCCTTTTGGGCCACTGTCACAGAATACCATAGACTGGGTGGCATATAAATAACAGAAACTTCTCACAGTTCTGGGGACTGGGAAGTCCAGGATCAAGGCACCATCAGATTCTGGTGAGGGACTTTTGGTTGATAGGTGGCCGTCTTGTTGCTGTATTATCACACATGATGGAAGGCTGCAGCTCCTAATACCATCACATTGAGGATCTGGGTAGATTACATGCAACCCAACATAGGAATTTTGAAGGGACACAGCATTAAGTCTGGAGCAGTTCTGAACAATTTACTAAGGGTGATCAGACACCAGCCTAAGCTGTCAAGTTTCTCACCCTTTTGAAGACATAGCGATGATGCCTCAGAATTCCTTCTAGTAATTCTGAAAGGCAGAGGGGGAAATTATAAAGAAAGAAAGGAATCCTGCATAACCTATCAAGCAGCGGATCAAGCCCACAAGGTGCTCGCTCCAGTTTCTCTCTTCCATTTAACCTCTTTGGAGTGGAGTTGGGTTGATCTTACCATCTTGTCAGATCTCCATCTGCTTCAGCTAGTGGTTGGGAGCCTCAGAAGCTTTTGCACAGTGCCTGGCCCAGACCCGCGTAAACGATCTGTTCTCTTCCTTCCTTTGAGGTCTTAGGTGTATGAGCCCAGATAATCACTGTAGCACTTCTCAACTAACCTCATACTCTAGAAACCCACGATGAAAAAGGAGGTTTAAGGGACAGAATATGGGTAACCAGAGAAGCTGTGAGCCATTCTCACAGCCAACACCTGTTCTTCCTTTTCTCTCCTGAGGGAGATCCCAAGCATGTGATGTCTCTCATGATCCCAGAGTCAGGATCGATTCTCCTGCTACACTGCCACCGTCCTCTCTTATTCTTCAAGTTCCTCTAACTGGCTTTCACTGTAGATCAGAGCCAAGCCTCTTGGACAGTCCCTCCCTGCTGCCCTTTCTGCTTTAAGGGGTTTTACTGCAGTCACACCAGTGAACAGAATAGATCATGAGAAGGAGCAGTCACAGGAGTACAGATCCTTAGTCTTATGGTTCTGGCCGCAATTTCTCAACCCTTTGAAGAGAAGGTAGACTGGTTGGTTCCCTGGTTTATTTTTGAGGATGAATCTTATTGCATCTCTAGTCTCCACTGAGGACAGTCCAGGGAGCATCACATCAATTAGCCCCTGTCTTTGTGCACTCCCTCACCTCACTAGAAGAGGGGTGGGGGGGTGACTGCATTTCCTAGGGATCACTAGATTTGATTTAGTCTTTGTGTTTTCCCTTTGATTCTCAGATTTTACCTGGAGTGAAAGTGGTTATTGTTAATCCTGAGACCAAAGGGCCTGTAGGAGACTCTCACCTTGGAGAGGTATGTGTCATTTTTTTATCTTTACTCTGAAAAGTCGGCAGTAAAGACTTTAGGGTTCATATTCGAGAAGTCAGTGAAACTGTGGATTTAGCTTTTCCTCCACTGTGAATTTTCGTCTTTTAAAGAGTTTCCATCTTTCTCCGTAAGGCTTGAGACTACAAAGAGGGAGGTTGAGACCAGGATGCAGAGAAGATTTAGGCACCCAGATTAGAACTACTCCCAGATTTCTCCACTGACATTCCCTTAGCTGAAAAGGAAAATGGCAAATCCTATTTGCCAAATCGAACAAATCCTATCTGTTCTCACCTATTAAGTAGTAGAACTGAAAGGAGCCACAAATACTAAATTTTTTTAATTCATGGAAATTTTTTTAAGTTTATTTATTTTGAGAGAGAGTGAGGGAGCATGAGCGGAGGAGGGGCAGAGCAAGGGAGGGAGGGAGAGAATCCCCAGCAGACTCCATGCTATTTGTGCAGAGCTCCATCTCACAAACCGTGAGATCATAACCTGAGCCAAACCCAAAGTCAGATGCTTCACCAACTGAGCCACCTAGGTGCCCCTAAAATTCATTAAAATTTTATATTCTATTCTAAAATGTATCTTTGTATTAGTATAAAGACTCTTTTCTGTAAAGGTTTTGTAAAAGACTGAATTTCTCTTCCCTCAAATATCTGAGGGGCACTGATGTTGCATCCCGTAGTTTACTGGGAGGAGTGTCGGAGGTGCAGGAGCCAGATGGCCTGGGCTTGCCGGTTACCAGCTTCTAACTACTGAGCAAGCTACTTAATCTCTCTGAGCCTCCGTTCTCTCATCCATAAATAATAATTGCACCTATCTCACTTACCTAATGAAATTGTGTGACAGTTAAATACATGAATACCTAGATCTGTTATGCACATGGAACAGTGCCTGTCACATAACGGGTTCTCAGGAAATACTAGTGTTATCATTTTTAGCTCTTGCTATATTTACATTGTAAATTCAAATACCCTGTAGTGTTTTCCTGAGGGTGTTATACCTGAGTTTCAGAAGCGCAGAAACGATCCCCACTGTGTTTGTGGAGCTCTGGACGTGGTTGAGAAACGAGCCAGCCAGGGAGGCAGTGTAGCATCGTGGTTAAGAGCACGGCCTGTACAGCTGTAGCTGCAGCCTGTGTATACAGGCTTGGGTGGGAGTCTCGTAGTTTCTGCATCCTCTGCGAGTTCCTTAACTCATTTTTTCATCTGTAAAATAGGAATAATAATAGTATGTAACTGTATTGTCACGTGTGTCATGATTGATGGGGATGAGGTATATAAAGTACTTACCTCTCTGTTTAGCACAGTGGAAACACTTGGTAAGTGTCAGCTGCCTTTCTTGTTGTGTTGTTATTGTTGTTAACATAAAAGTGAGAATTGAAAAAAAAAAAACTGTCCCAAGAGAATTGAATCGATACAGTTCTATGTTCCTGGTGAAATGTGACCTATGCCTTTTTCTTGTTGTAGATTTGGGTGAACAGTCCCCACACAGCCAGTGGCTATTACACCATCTATGATAGTGAGACTCTTCAAGCCGATCATTTCAACACTCGCCTCAGTTTTGGGGATGCTGCGCAGACACTCTGGGCTCGGACAGGATACCTTGGTTTTGTCCGCCGGACCGAGCTCACAGCAGCCACTGGAGGTAGCTTCCTCAGCAACGCTTCGCCCTTCAGCCTGCTTTGTGTTTCAGCCAGTGTCTCCCGCTGGCCTTCCTCAGCCTGCCTTTCCGTTGTGGAGTGTGTGTGTTTCATTATGCCCTTCTGCCATTCTTAAACCCATACATGAATTTATATTCATTTGAAGAGTCCCTGGGATGCAGGCGCCAGGGTACCACGTCAGCATCTCTGAACTACAGGGTAGCATGGCCGACGGCCGTGGAGATATGCCTGATGACGACCGAGTGCCCCTGGCAGACCGTGCACCCTCGGCCCCCTATGGAGCCAATCCTACCCCTGCACAAGCTCCTAGGACAGGTGTTTCATCTTGTAGCTCTTCTACTGCCACATCCCATTTTGGGAGCAGACGAATCGAGCCTGATCCCTGATGTGGAGGAGCCGTCTTGCTGAAGCGCTCTGTCCCTTCGGCACCTCACGTTAGATACCAGACTGCTTGGCAAGGCTCTGGTGTAGGCAGCCCCCATTACCCTCTCCTTAGTTGATTGTCTTGGCGTCCCTGCTGCCTGCCTTCAGCTCTTCTTCCTGATGCCATTAATGGCCCTGTTGAAATGCCCACTGCTAACTGTGTCGTGCATTTCAAGAACTGATATAACTCACTGGACTTTACAGGCCTGAATTAGAGCCAAGTCCTTTCTCCTAAGCTCCTTGTGCCCGGTCCATAGAGACCAGCAGCCACAGTTTCTTCCGAGTTTCGTGGACAAGAGGAAGTTATCCCTCCCCAGGTCCCTTGGCTTTGAAGCCTACCTCTGTCTGCCATTTGCTTTGTGACCTTGAGCAGTCAAAGTCTTTATGAGCTCTTCTCATATGATGGGAACCCTGCTGGACCTCCTCATCCTTCTCTCCCCAACAGCTTCTAGCACTTTGTTTTCCTCAATTTTTCAGAAATGTTACCTTTTCCTGAAAATATTATATTCAGTAGACTTAGCAAAATCATCTCTTGCTTCAAAATGCAATTTCTATATAGACATAAACCATGTAGCCTTACGTATATACAGTGTGTGCATAAAATTTTTTAAAAAAAGGATTTCTTCCAAGTTCCAGCTGGATTACAAGCCTAATAATAACCAGGACTAGTCTCTCCATATTCTGTGATCCTGCTCCTTCTACCTGGACTCCTTGAAGATGTCTGGGGATCACAACACGTGCTCATTTCTTCACCCTCTCAAATCTTCTCCACCCCCCACCCCACCGCTCTCCCAGCTGTCATTGGCTAATTCCTATTTATCCGTAAAAGCTCAGCCTGGTTTCAGCTTTTCTTTCTCGGAAGCCTCGAGCTGAGCTCCGGCGGGGGTGTCCTCTGCTCACCTCAAACCTTACGCCCACACCGGGCCCACCACATCACAATGGAGTACCTGTTGTGTGTCTGTTTCCCCACTAGACAGTAAGTGTCTTCAGGGCAGGAATTGTGTTTTGTCATCTTTGCTTCCCAGCACTGGCACAATTCCTGGGACGTAGAGGTGGTAGCAGCAGCAGCAGCAGCAATAATAGTAATAATGGCTAATTTTTTTTTAGCACTTACAATGTGCCAGCCGTCATGGGAACTCCCTTACATGGACTATCTCATTTAATACTCGCAGCAGCCATTTAGAGTTCTCCCTGTCTCACAGAGGGGGAAACAGGACCGGAGACTCCAGTAATTTGCTCAAAGTTAACCCAGCTGGTGAGCGGTGGAGTCAGGGGACACGGCGGGCCGTCTGACCTTGTGCCCTGAACTCCACCATTGCATCGTACTCCTTATGTCTGATGAACCAAATTTCTCTTTTTCTTTCTGTCAGAGCGTCATGATGCATTATATGTGGTGGGAGCTCTGGACGAAACGCTGGAGCTGAGAGGATTACGATACCACCCGATCGATATTGAGACCTCAGTGTCCCGGATCCACAGGAGCATTGCCGAATGGTAAATTCCCCTGCACGGAATAGGTTCCCCACCTCAGCGGTAGCGTCCATTAAATTGATCTAAGTAGTCAGCCTTTTGTACCCAATAGCACCAACAGACGTAGAACTCCTAAAGGAGTAAGAAAATAAATGGACCGATTCTTTCCTGTCTTGGTGTGCCATCTGCTGTGGCAGAGGAGGCCGTGGAGACACTGAGACAGGCTCCATAGAACCATCGTGGGGTTGAGTCCTTTCTACGGATGGACTCTAACCTTTGGAAGCGATCGAACTGGTCATCTGCCTCTAGAAAGTGGGTGTGATAAGGTGGAAAGAACCATGACTGGAAGTTCAGAAGACCCAGCTTGAAGGCCCAGCTCTCCCACCAGGCAGCTTTTCTCATGTAAAATACTTTCTTTGCTGTTGCCTAATTATGGTGAAGATCAAATGAGAATGTGCCTCACAAATTGTCAAATGATAAGCAGATGAAAAGCATCATTATTATTTCATCCAACTTCCTTCTCAGTGTAGGAATTTCCCCCACATTCTCCCTGATAAAGGACCATCCCGCCTCATACTGACTAGAAATTCCTTAAAATTAAAACTCTTTAGGGGCGCCTGGGTGGCACAGTCGGTTAAGCGTCCGACTTCAGCCAGGTCACGATCTCGCGCTCCGTGAGTTCGAGCCCCGCGTCGGGCTCTGGGCTGATGGCTCAGAGTCTGGAGCCTGTTTCCAATTCTGTGTCTCCCTCTCTCTCTGCCCCTCCCCCGTTCATGCTCTGTCTCTCTCTGTCCCAAAAATAAATAAATGTTGAAAAAAAAATTTTTTTTAAAAAACCAACTCTTTAGTTTTTACCTGGCTTTCATTCTGGATTCTTGATAATACAGAATCTTTACAGTTTCTTTTTCAGGTTTTTTAGTTTTTTCTTAGTGTTTATTTTTGAGAGAGAGAGAGGCAGAGCATGAGAGCATGAGCGGGAGAGGGGCAGAGAGAGAGAGAGAGGGAGACACAGAATCCCAAGCAGGCTCCAAGCTCTGAGCTGTCAGCACAGAGCCCGATGTGGGGCTCAAACCCACACAGCGAGATCATAACATGAGCCAAAGTCAGACACTTAACAGACAGCCACCCAGGCGCCCTTTTCCACATTTTTAATGTAGTATGTCCTTCCTTGGTTGTTTTTTGTTTTTTGTTTTTTACCTATGCTAAATTGCCACAGTTCTTTTCATGGTTGCTCATACTTTCTAGATGTTTGTCAGTATTTTCATTCACTTTGCTCAGAGTCTGTCCCCAGACCTGAACAATGCCCGTGGGTTATAAGAATAATACAGAGAAGTGAGGTGCCATGATTAACCTCTAATGAAACCAAAGGCTGTGTACCTTTTTTTAATGATGGAATCTGTTTTTTAAAGCCATTTAACACTGCATATCACAAGCCTAACCCAGTAGTCCCACTCAATGTAAGGCAACTTTCTACCTTATGGCACTTTTATGGCCTGATGGAAGAGACACCTGTATGGGGCACTTTAAGCTCAGATAAGGACAGGTCCACTCCCTTCCTGTTGGCCCTAAGAATATTATCTTAGTCAAAACTCTTCTGTTGTAAATAACAGAAACTCTGCAAAAAGAAAACAAAAAGACAAAAACTTAAGCAAAAGAGAGAGTTAATGGAAAGAATACCTAGCTACCTCAGAGGTTCCTCAAAGTCTCTCTGGGTCTCAAGAAAGGTAGAAACAAAGGAAGGGAAGGCCATCAGGAATCACTGTCCTCTCACTTTCTAGAGCCATGTGGGCATCCACTTCATTCTTTCTCTCCCCCCTGAAGAGCCGTTCCCTATGCTTCTTTGGACACCTGGCTACCGCAGACCTTTCACATGTGGTCAGTTCACGTGACCAGCTGACCAACTTCCAATCTCATTTCCAAACCCCCAAGAGATTGTGGATGGCTCAGCTGATCTACTGTGATCACAGGGGCAAGGCCATATATTACAGACATGGCTGCCAGCCTTCTGGTTGGATCCAAGAGAGAAGGCAATCCTCAGGGAAACGGGGACAGGTTTTGGGCAGGTACTATAAAAGATGACTGGTAAATGGACTGACAGGTTAACTGAATGTCGTTGGAATTTCAGTGCCGTGTTCACGTGGACCAACTTGCTCGTGGTGGTCGTAGAACTGTGTGGCTCTGAACAGGAAGCCCTAGATCTGGTTCCTTTAGTGACAAATGTGGTCCTGGAAGAGCATTACCTCATCGTTGGCGTCGTGGTTGTGGTGGACCCAGGTGTTATCCCCATCAACTCCAGAGGAGAGAAGCAGAGGATGCACCTCCGGGACAGCTTCCTGGCTGACCAGTTAGACCCCATCTACGTGGCTTATAACATGTAACCCGCCTTGTGGGGCTTGCAGGGGGCCGTCCTGAAAAACCACAAGGACCAAAGACCGGCAACTAGGAGCAAGCTTTCAAATGATGTGAAATAAGCTGAGATGGTTACATTATACCCTTCATCTCATCCTGTGGGATTCCGCAGTCACAGGACACACAGGCAAGGGCAGTTGTGTGGTAGCAAATGAAAAAAAGGTTAACAGCCCATTAGTCATGAGCTTTGACATAGCGTGAGCAGCACGTTACTAAAGCAATTACATGCATGTTGCATTTTTTTCATCTGTTGTAAATACTTGTATTTTTATCTAATGCTGTTTTAGAATTTTGTAAGGGAGTTTAATGAATTCACATGAAGGGGGTAGTCGGAGTTCCACAGCTCCCCGCTCTGTACTGTATTCTGATGTTTTACCGTAGCTGGACGTTCTGCGGGTTTTGTTAACACGGATACTCGGCTTACTTTCCGCTGACCCATAAGCAAATCAGATATAACCCACTGAATATGAGAGTTACTCTATATATATACTTCTTGACAGGAAAACATTTTGACCAGTGTTTTAAACATGTAAATAAGAAGACACACACAATTCAGCTAAAAAACTGACACGTTGGCTTGTATAGTCCTAACAACTAAAGTAGAAACATTTCTCCTTGGAGAGCATCTCAATGTTCTCTTAATGCAGTGTAATTGAATAGGTAACTAAAAAGTGCAAATCGATCACAGGTTTTGCTGCACATTGTACTATGTCTCTGTTGGCTGATGTGTTTTATGAACTAAAGCTGCCTCTGTTTGTTTTCAAAGCTTGCATTCCCAGAATCGGCTTAAGCTTTTAAGAACTCAACCTGTTCCTACAAGCTGAAAATCTCAGTTTAAAAATCAAAATGTTAATGAAAAGGCTAAGCTTCATTAGATCCCACCCTATGCTAAGGAACCACAATAACTCACTGTGGCCCCCAGTGTTGAAACCGTGTTTCAAATTTCGAGTGACGATGTAAGAATTTAGGATTTCCTCTTTTTCCAGGCCCATTGTCAACTGCGTCTACAGTTTATACATATAGCTTCTCTTTTCTGAAAACTGAAAAGCGTCCTCTGTTCTTCCAGTTCATGAGGGCAGGGATTTTAGGAACAAGAATGACAGGCTGGGAAGGCACTGGGATCGACAGTCGAGTGAAACCGCAAAGGCGACATAACTCCGTATCTCAAAACTGACTGGTTCGGGTTGCCAAGATGGCTAGGCTTACGCTGAAATAGGGGAAGTCTGATGTGTGCAAGAAACTCTTTTGAAATAACTGTGGTGCCCAGGCCAAGTGGACTGAGCATGGGACTGAATTTGGCCTCTGGCTCGGTTTCCTTTCTTTGGTCTGATACTTCATGTATTTGAATATAGTTGAATTTTATTATTTTTTTCTTACAGAAATATTTTTAAGAATTTAAAAAAAAAAAAAAAGAAGCTCCAAGTGAACAGAGTTAACTTGTTAAATCAGAATGGTTCTCTTTGACCCACTCTGGTCTATTGTGTAAATATTTATTTAGACTATTTTAATAATACATATTATTTACCCCACTGTAACATCATGTAAACTAAATATGTTTTTAAACAATTTTTAAGACTTGTAATTACCCTGAAAATAAGGTTTATAATGCAAAGCCCAGACCCTTCACCATGGTGGCACTCCCAGGGGCTGCCCTCAGTCTCGTGGCTCAAAGCCACTTTCTTGCCTCCCTTTTACACAAGCCTCTTTTCCTCCCAGTTCTTTCTCCACTGAGGGCAGACCCCAAGGCATGTTCCAGCTCCAGATCTCTTTTTTGACATCTTGGATGAAATTAGTTTACACATGACGGAAGAGGTTCTAAGATGTACAAAAAAAAAAAGCACTTACGCTGGGACAAGAAAGCCCAGTGACTAGCTACGGTTCAGTTTGCGGAAAAAAACAGCTCGCTTATCTGGAAAGTAATTTTCACCTAAAGTAGTTTCAGTAACTCACTAAACAAAGCAGGGGATTTCTGAAGATTAAAGAGTTCTATTTCCATAATCCACAAGTTCTAAGAGAAAAATAGGCAGAGTATTATCCTTTGGGTTGCTGTGAAAATTGTCACTATACAACTGTAGGTGTCTGCTAGAATTATAATGGGAGCCACATCTGTCATTTTAAATGTTCTAGTAATCACGTTTTAAAAAGTAAAAGAAACCAGCGAAATTGATTTTAATATATTTTTTTAACCCAGTACATCGAAAATAGTATAATCTCCATGTGGAATCAGTATGAAAAGTGAGATATTTTATTTTCTTTGTTTCCTATTAAGTCTTTGAAATCCAGTGTGTATTAAGCACATTTCAATTCGGACTACCCATACTTCCAGTTTTCGGTAGCCATGTGCGGCCAGTGGCTACGATATTGGACAGAAGTGATCTGTACTCATTCTTTCAAATAAGATACTCCATTCCTCTCAGAGTATGGTCAACTCCCAGTTACTTAGGATCTGATTATCTGGATTTGTAGTTCCTCAGACCTCTGCTTTATCTCTAGTTTTTGCTCTCTGCCTTGTGGCTGCTTTATTGATCTTTTGCCTATCCCTCAAAGCCAGAATATGCTAGTGGAAGAAAGAAAGCTGAGCTGTGTCTTTGGGAACTTCATTAGTAACTGTGGTGAAGTGTCCTCTGGAAGGGGAAGAGAGTCCAGTCATTAGCCTAGAGGTGTTTGTGGGGTCATCTGCAGATTTAATTAATGCCTGGTCTGTTACAGACTTGAATAAGAAAACTCCCTCTTGAAGACGAAATGCTTGTGCTCTTTCCACGTTAAGTAGAACCTTTGTGGTAGAAGGTCTTAGGACAGACCCAAAAGGCCATTATTGATAGAAACAGCCTAGCCAAAACTCTGGAACACATTCTGTCTGGGTGTTTACGCCTGTGAAAAAGAAAACTAGATTAATAGCAAGGCCCCATTCCAGTTAAGAGAAATCCATTCATCTTAAAGCCTTTGAACCTCTTTCTGCCTCTCAGCAGAATTCTGTAATTGAGGCAGATCAGGAAGGGGCTGCCTCAGGAAAATTCCTAAGCCCAAGGGATTCTTAGAGCTGCACAAATGTCATCTCCTGCATCAGTGAGACCCTGGGAATGACCGGCATGCCAGCGGGCATCAGTGTGAATCCACAGCCTTTATTTACTTCCTGCCTCACAAAGGGCCCCGGTCCAGACCGCCACAACCACCAAGTCCTTTCCTCCTGAAGTTGTGCTGCCTCGGGCTGTTTAGGGACCATTGCCTGTCTGTTGGTAATCCGAGTGTTTCTCCTGTCTTTAGTCCCTGAGCAGTGCTTGCTTAATGCTTTTGTTGAATCAACAAAGGGCCTGAGGCCTTAGGTTTTTTGTTAAGGTCTCTGCCCCAGGCATGGTGCTCAATATCTTGGCCAAATAAATTACTTTCCTTGAATACGCAGCAATCTTTTAGACTAAAGCAATGAGGAGTTATCACCTCACCCTCAAACTCCAACATGACCTATGCCTTAGTGTTGTTGTTTTCGTTGTCTGCTCTGATGTAAAAGCAAGAGTATTTGGAGCAAGAAGCTGCACTACTCCAGATACACAATAGGCCTTTTCTTTATCATTCATAATAACATTTCCAGTTTAGGTATATGTAGATGGGCCATGTTATTTGTCCACAGGAAGAGAGTGTAAAGATATGAGAATAATTTTTTAGTCCTAAATGATGTTTTGTTTACTTTCTGTCAAGGTATTTACCAGTGTCAAATTCAAACTATAGTACTGTGTAATTATGTATAAAGTTTTTTTTATTTATTTGAAATTAGACTAGATATACATTTTTAAATTTAACATCTGGCTGGACAGTGTTCTATTAACTCATTGAATGTGTTTCCTTTGTCTTGTGTTAATAAATATTGATGCCTGATTGTGTTTAATGCTTCACACATTGGGAGGATGGATAAATTGGAGTTGATACATCTTAAATTTAACTTCAGGTAGCAAAACCTACAGAGAGCTGGAGTGGTCTAAGGAAAATGAACACAGAGATCCAAAGTTACTGCAAATCACTGCTGTTACCGGAAGACAGATCAAGGAACAAAAGAGAGTCATTTTGAGAACTAAGAAGCCTTTTTCAGGAAAAATTAAAGTTTAGTTTTCCTCCTACCTATGTGGCATTTGGTTAGTTTTAAACTATGGATCATAAATTGTATTTTTTTTTTCCTCATGTGTGACTGGGCTGGATTTCAGCCTTTACTAAAGCAGTAAGTCATTTGCTCTTCATTTCTTGATTTCAAGAAACTTGATAGGAGCCCATCAAATTGTGCATGTTCTCCAACACTAAAACTGGTCCTTGAACGATTATCCAAGCTGTTTAGGCAGCTGGGAACATTCTTTCACCTAACATACATTTATTGAATGCCTACCCATTAGGCCCAAGGCACTGCAATAAGAACCGAAGTTAGAGAAAATTAAGTCCCTGCTTTGGAGGGGATACAGGAAAACAGTACAATATATTAAGGGTTATGAGTAGAGGTGGACAGTGGGAACAGGTAGGACAGGCACCCAACCCAATGATGAGGGAGAATAATGAGGAATATACATGCTGACGGAGGTAACCCCTGAACTGAGTTTTGAAGGATGAGACAGCCAGATAAAGACAACAAAGCAGAAAGGCAGAGTTGCATTCTCTGGGAGCTACAATTCGTTATTAGGATGGAGGGTTTGAAGGGGGAAAAGTTACAGATCGTTATCCATGGGGGCTTGATCCAAGGCTAGATCACCAAGGGCCTTGGGTATCATGCTAGGAACTTTGGACTTTTATCCAGGGAGTTAAAGAGCGCCAGTGAGGGATTGATAGCAAGGGGATAACATGCTCAGATTTGCAATCTAGAAAATTATGCTGGTGGGTGGTCATGTAGAAAATGGATTCACGTGGGGCGCCTGGGTGGCTCGGTTAAGCGGCCGACTTTGGCTCAGGTCATGATCTTGCAGTCCGTGAGTTCGAGCCCCGCGTCGGGCTCTGTGCTGACAGCTCAGGGCCAGGAGCCTGTTTCAGATTCTGTGTCTCCCTCTCTCTGACCCTCCCCCGTTCATGCTCTGTCTCTCTCTGTCTCAAAAATAAAATAAACGTTAAAAAAAAATTTAAAAAAGAAGAAAATGGATTCATGTGCGTAGGGAAAGCCAGGTAAGACCCAAGGCGGGGAGACCAGTCAGGAGGCCTTTGCGGGAACTGCGGTGATCGAGCCAGAGGACTTCAACGAAGGTGGTGACGGGACGGAGACAAGAGGCAACACATGCAAACTTGGGAGAAGGTAAGATTTCTACTGCTGGGCATTTCAGGTAAGGAAGGAGGAATCCAAAACAACTCCTGGGTTTCCGACTTGGGGAGTCAGGTAGATGTGGGGCCATTTACCAAGGTAGGGAACAAAAGGGAAGGAATAGATGTCTGGAAAAAGACGGTGTTCCATTTTGGTCACATTCGTTTGAGGGTGCTGTGGCACATGCAAGCGGAGAGGTCCAACAGGCAGCTGAACGTGAGGTCTCTGCCTCAGGAGAGCTGTGACCATGAACTAGATACTTGGAGGACATCCGTTTAAAAGTGGTAGTTGAAGCCGGGGAAGTGGATGGTATTGCCAAGAAAGATCATGTGGAGGGAGAAAAGGGTCGGTAATGGAGCTATGGGAAACAACAACTACGAAGACGGGCGGAGGAAGAAGGGAGAGCCAATCTCTGGAGAGACAGCAAAACCAAGAAGGAACATGGGCAAAGAAGTCGTAGGGAAGAGTTTTAAAGAGGAAGTGGTCAGCAATGTCAAAACCTACAACGAAGCTGAGTTAAAACGTGAATTGACTAGCATGTGCTCTATCTGGCAACGGAGCAGTCACCGGTGCCCTTGGTCTTCGCAGTTTCACTTGCCTCCGTGGGGGGCAGAAGCCAGAAAACTGGTTCAGGAGAGGAGGGAAGTGTGACTGAATGAAGGCTACTCTTCCCAGAAGTTTCTGCCCACAAGAAGGAAAGAGGGAACAGTAGTTCAAAGAGGTGTGTAGGAATCATGGGAGGCTGTTTTAAAAAAGATGGAGGAGAGGCCCCTGGGTGGCTTAGTCGATTGAGCATCTGACTTCAGCTCAGGTCACGATCTCCTGGTCCGTGAGTTCGAGCCCCGCATCAGGCTCTGGGCTGATGGCTCACAGCCTGGAGCCTGCTTCCGATTCTGTGTCTCCCTCTCTCTCTGCCCCTCCCCCGTTCATGAAGCTCTGTCTCAAAAATAAATAAATGTTTAAAAAAAAAATTTTTTTTTAAAGATGGAGGAAATAAAATATTCCTGCATCAGGGGAAAAGAGTCAGTAGAAAGGAAAAAGTTCCAAATACTGCAATGAGGGATAAGACAAAGCAAGGCCATTGAGGAAGCAGGAGGGGCAGGGATTCAGAGTATGAGTAGAAGGATTAGCCTTTGAGGGGAGGAAGCATTTCCCACCCCCCTACAAGGGTAGAGGCAAGATTCTGATAGTAGGAAGTTGATAGAGGTCTAATGACCTCATTTGCTTCTCTGAATCTCCGTTCTCAACCTATGAAGGTGAACACTCCTTTCTGAGATCATTTCTATGAATAAGTATGACACAGCTGACAACACAACATGGAATCTGCAAATAATGGGAATTCCTAAGAAGCAGATCTAAGGGAAATTTATATTAACTCCATTTATTAAGAAACAAACACTAAGTTGTATTCAACTAAACAAAGGAAAAGACCCTCTAAGATAGAAGGAAATAAGGAGGAAAACAAATTAATAAATAGAAAACAAGGGAGATAGGGTTCAAGAATTTGATTTCTTAAAAACAGCCTAATAAAATGTCAATATTTGCACACACACAACTAGTAGGAAACAAAAAATAGAACTTCAACTCTGGTGTTTTTTTTTAATCTTAAGGGATTATTATAATTTTGCCGTAAACTTGAATTTTAAATGAAATGGATCATTTTCGGGGGGCTCAGAGACAGTGCTTGAAATGGTGGGTGCGCCAACATATCCCATGGTTCCACCGCTGGGTTTGATCGCCACGTTACCATTTTTTCACCCGAGGGCCGGCTCTACCAAGTAGAATATGCTTTTAAGGCTATTAACCAGGGTGGCCTTACATCAGTAGCTGTCAGAGGGAAAGACCGGGCAGTAATTGCCACACAGAAGAAAGTACCTGACAAATTATTGGATTCTAGCACAGTGACTCACTTCTTCAAGATCACTGAAAACATTGGCTGTGTGATGACAGGAATGACAGCGGACAGCAGATCCCAGGTACAGAGGGCACGCTATGAGGCAGCTAATTGGAAGTACAAGAATGGCTATGAGATGCCTGTGGACACGCTGTGCCAAAGAATTGCTGATATTTCTCAGGTCTACACACAGAATGCTGAAATGAGGCCCCTTGGTTGTTGTATGATTTTAATTGGTATAGATGAAGAACAAGACCCTCAGGTGTACAAGTGTGATCCTGCGGGTTACTACTGTGGGTTTAAAAAAATTTTTTTTCAACGTTTATTTATTTTTGGGACAGAGAGAGACAGAGCATGAAAGGGGGAGGGGCAGAGAGAGGGAGACACAGAATCGGAAACAGGCTCCAGGCTCCGAGCCATCAGCCCAGAGCCGGACGCGGGGCTCGAACTCACGGACTGCGAGATCGTGACCTGGCTGAAGTCGGACGCTTAACCGACTGCGCCACCCAAGCGCCCCTACTGTGGGTTTAAAGCCACTGCAGCAGGAGTTAAACAAACTGAATCAACCAGCTTCCTTGAAAAAAAAGTCAACAAGAAATTTGATTGGACATTTGAACAGACAGTGGAAACTACAATTACGCGCCTGTCTACTGGTCTATCAATTGATTGCAAACCTTCAGAAATAGAAGTTGGAGTGGTGACAGTTGAAAATCCTAAATTCAGGATTCTTACAGAAGCAGAGATTGATACTCACCTTGTTGCTCTAGCAGAGAGAGACTAAACATTGTATGTAGTTTACCAAATCCATGACGCCGCTTGCCTGTGTGTTTGGTAACAACAGACCAACATTATGGAGGCCCCTGGATTGAAAAAGGAACCTCTCCCACTCCCCCCGCCACTGAAGTGGTTAGGACTCTGTATGAATAAAAAAAAAAAAAAAAAAAAAAATAGTGCTTTTGGAAAAAAAAAAAAAGAAATGGATACTTTTCTATAAACTATAGAAAATTCATTCAAGAATAAGAGAATCTGAATTTTAACAAATTCACAAGGCAGAGGATCCCTGTTTCACATAGAAAAAGCCATCCCGACTCCTCTTGATACCAAAACCAGACTAAGGCAGTTTTCAAATAAATCAGTCTCACCCATGAAAAGATGAAAATTATAAATAAAATCTGTTTCGGTCACTGTGTAATACACCACTCCAATTTAGTGGCCTAAAACAGTCATACCTATATACTCTATGCATCAGGAACTGGGCAAAGTATAGCAGGAATGACATCTCAACTCCAAAATGTCTGGGCTTGGCTGCAAAAGCTCCAATGTCTGGAGGTGATTGGAACAGCCTGGGGCTGGAATCATCCAAGCATCTTTACTCACATCTGAAGCCCAGGCTCTGATAACGAAGACTAGGCTCAGCTGGACTGTTGCCCAAAGCACTTACTTCAGTGTAGCCTCTCCTCCTAGCTTGGGATTCTCGGAGCAAGCAGCTGGATTCTCAAAGGAGACATCAGGGGCAAGAGCAGGTTAGGCTGTAAACTTCTCATCCACTCTTGGAGGTCATACACCACTTTGGCTGCATTCCACTGCCCAGCCCAGATTCAAGGGAGAGGACTCTACGTCTTGAGAGGCAAAGTCACACTGCAAAAAAAGCACGTGGGTTAGGAGAGACTTCGGTGGACGCATGTGAAGACAATTGCATTGGAAAAACAATATTCCACCCCAGCAAGCGAAACCCAGTAGTGGGTAAGAAATAACAGAGGGGTTTTAAAGAGGGTCAGAACAGGGATAGTTCAATATTAGAAAAATCCTATTTATAGAAGAAATCTTAGCAACAGCTTAAAGGTGAAAACTCTATGACCATCTCTCTCAATAGATTGAGGGAAAACACGATAAACGTCAATGTTGACAAATGAAAAAAAAAATCCAACAAGCAAGGAATAGGAGACTTCTTGAAGTGATAGAACATCTATCAGAAACCTATAGTTAAAAAGAATACTTACCGATGGCACTTCAGAAGCACTACTATGAAAGGCAAAATTGTGATGAGGATGCTCACTTTCCACTCAGCCGTTGCACTTGAGATTATGGCCACCGTAATTAGGGAGAAAGAAATGAGCTATATGAATGGGATATAAAGGAAAAAAAAAAACATTTGGAGATGATACGCTAGTCTATGTAGAAAATATAAGAGGATCTACGCATTTATAAACAGAGGAGTTTTTTGGTTTTGGTTTTTTTTTTTGAGAGAGAGAGAGAGCATGGACGGGGGAGGGGCAGAGGGAGAGGGAGACACAGAATCGGAAACAGGCTCCAGGCTCCGAGCCATCAGCCCAGAGCCCGACTCGGGGCTTGAACTCACGGACCACGAGATCATGACCTGAGCTGAAGTCGGATGCTTAACCAACTGAGCCACCCAGGCACCCCTAAACAAAGAGTTTATAAGATTGCTGAATACACAGTAAACATAAAAATCAATAGCATGAGTCTCCATAATAGTGGAATAATTTAGTCAGAGTAATCCTCCCATGGATGGAATTTTTGAAATTTGAAAAAAACATATACATATATGTATATATATTTTTAAACCTATTTGAAGGCACTGGGAAATGACCACAAGGAGACAGAAATGGGAGAGTAACTACTTCTGAAAGATGAAATGCAATAGGTAACATTTGTGTGTTTGTGATTTTTCTGTCTGAGGACATTGCCATAATTCCAAGGAACTTGACTGATAGCCACTGCCTACTGGCTTAAGGTGTAAAAGGATAGAGTTCCATGTTGTCAGGGAAGTCAGAGTAGTTAGGTGGGAAATCTGTGAAGGGAGAGAGCCCCAGAAGGTAGGAGTCCTCAAATCTGCATATAAGATGTGTCAAAATCTTTGGCTGATGACTAAACTAAATTATATAGAGAAAAATCCAGAGTTCGGGGGCGGGGGGGGTGCGGGGGGAGGAAAACAAAAAAGCAGCTAGAAATGGAAAGAGGCAGGAATTTCGACCGTTGTCCATGACAGAAGAAAAAGATTGGAAATTAAGTCCTCTCAAATTAACTGCCTTCTGAAATAAAAATCACTCTGTAAAGGAATATAATTCATTCCAGTAATAAAACTACTAGAAAGGTGAATAAACAGAAAAGGATGCCCTATACTTAAGAAAATCAGTCAATAGATACCAATCGTAATTAGCAGTCAAAAGGCTTAAATCAGCTATTACATATATATTGAGACTTGAAGGGAAACGTAGGGTCACCTGGTAGTCTCAGTGGGCAGCACGTGCAACTCTTGACCTCGGGGTTGCAAGTTTGAGCCCCAGGCTGGGTGTAGAGATTACTTAAAAATAAAATCTTGAGAAAAAAAAAAAAGGAAAATGTATACACAATGAATGGGTAAGGAATTCCTACATAAGGAATCTAGCAGAGAAACAGAAACTAAAAAAAAAACAAAAAGAAAAGAAAAAAAGACATACAGACTGGATAGGAAGAATTAAAGCTATCTCTAGTCACAAATGAAATGACTTGTGCATTAAAAAATCCTACACACATACAAATTGCAAAATGAGTTCAGCAAGGTTGCAGAATTTGAGATCAATAAAAAAATACCTATTTAATTTCCGTTTACTAGTAATGAACATTCTAAAAAAGAAATTTAAAAATCAATTCTAGGGGCTCAGTCAGTTAAGTGTTGGCATATTGGTTTTGGCCCAGGACATGACCTCCCAGTTTTGTCAGTTCAAGCCCCGCATCAGGCTCTGTGCTGACGGCTCAGAGCCTGGAGCCTGCTTCAGATTCTGTGTCTCCCTCTCTCTCTGCCCCTCCCCTGCTCACACTGTCTCTGCCACTCTCAAACTAAATAAACTTTAAATACATACATACATACATACCAATTCTATTTGGGGCACCCAGTTGGCTCAGTTGGTTAAGCATCGGACTCTTGGTTTTGTCTCAGGTCATGATCTAGCCGTTTTGTGAGTTCAAGCCCCCTGTCGGACTCTGTGCTAACAGCTCAGGGTCTGGAGCCTGCTTGGGATTCTCCGTCTTTCCCCCTGTCTCTGCCCCTCCCCTGCTCACACTGTCTCTTTCTCAAACTAAATAAATAAACCATAAATAAATAAATAAATAAATAAATAAATACAAATCAATTCTATTTGGGGTGCCCAGGTGGCTCAGTTGGTTAAACAATGGATTCTTGATTTTGGCTTGGGTCATGATCTTACGGTAAGTGAGTTTGAGCCCCACGTTGGGCTCTGTGCTAACAGTGTGGAGCCTGCTTGGGATTCTCTGTCTCTCCCTCTCTCTGTGTCCCTCCCCCACTCGTGCTGTGTCTCTCAAAGTAAGTAAATCAACTGTAAAAAATTAAAAAACTTTAAAACCAATTCTATTTGGTCTATTCTATAACATCAAAAGGAATAAAATACATCATAACTTAATGAAAGTACCAACTTGCATACTGAAAACTACAAAATCACTGAAAGAAACTAGAGAAGATCTAAAATGGAAAGTCATCCCCATGTTCATGGATTGGAAATTTTTAAATTGTTAGGATGGCAATTCTCCGCAGATTGATCTAGAGATTCAACACAATCTCTATCCAAACCCCAGATGCCTATTTTGCAGAAAGGGATACACTGATCCTAAAATTCATATGGAAGTGCAAGGGATTCAGAAAAGTCAAAACAATTTTGAAAAAGAGCAAAGTTGGAGTACTCACACTTCCATATCTCAAAACCTACTACGAAGCTAGGGTACCGGCCAAAGGATAGACCTATCAGTCAATGGAATCGAACCATAAGTCCAGAAACGGAGAAGCCTCTGGACCTAACCCAGCCAAATAATAAATCAATAATGGTATTAATGTTGCATCTCAGGGGGGAGTGAGGAGATGAGTGCCACCTGTAAGTGTGTCAGGATTCAGAGGTAATGGTCCCTGGTCTAGTGTATACCAGTCTGGTTCTACAGATTCCTGGAGGATGGCAGTTTACCAGGGCAAGCTTAACCAAACAGTAGCCTCAGCTGTGGCCGTTGTACCCAGTCTGATACCTTTGCTAGATCAGATTAATACGGTCTCAGGTACACAGTATGTAGCCATTGACTGACAAATATGTCCTTTTCTATTCCAGTCCAGTCTCCTCACTAGGAAAAAAATTGTAACTATGCGTGAAGATGGATGCTAACTATTGTGACTTATTGTGGTGATTGTTTTGCAATACATACATATCAAATCATGATGTTGTACATCTGAAACTAATATAATTTTATATGGCAATTATATCTCGGTGTTTTAAAAGTTAAAAAAAACTTTTTAACGTTTGTTCATTATTGAAAGATAAGAGAGAGACAGAGCATGAGCAGGGGAGGGGCAGAGAGGGAGACACAGAATGGGAAGCAGGCTCCAGGCTCCGAGCTGTCAACACAGAGCCCAACACAGGGCTCGAACTCACAAACCGTGAGATCATGAGCTGAGCTGAAGTCGGACGCCCAACTGACTGAGCCACCCCGGCGCCCCTTGGTGTTTTAAAAGTTTTTAGAAAGGGGAATCAGAAGGAGTTCACATTCATGTAGAAGGGATAAGAATATACATGTATAGTTTTATCCCAGGGTTATGTTACATGACATTACTCTGAAACAGATGGAACAAGATGTAATTAGTACACTGAAGGTCTTGGTAAACTGCAGGAGATCCCGAGGATGGGAAATTAAACTATGAAGAGTCAGAGGTCTAGCAATCAGGGGCACGCTGACGTATCTCCTGACATAGAAACAAATTAACTGAGGCACCTGGCTGGCTCAGTCAATAGAGCACGCACTTCTTGATCTCAGGGGCATGAGTTCAAGTCCCATGTTGGGCATAGCTTACTTAACAACAACAGCAGCAGCAGCAGCAGCAGCAGCAAATGAATGGATCTTACGTGCCCTTTCTCAAAGAAGGAAACACGGTCCTGGCTAGGCCTCTTCAGGTGGTGGGGACATGCATGCCATCCTTGGTAATACTGCTGTGCACAATATATCAGGTGACAGCTTTAAATATATAGCTTTGGAGCTGATGATACGGCAGACCAATGGTGGTGAAGGGGACAGTCGTGGAAAAAGAAATGGTGCGTAGTTGATGGCGAGATCCAGTGGAAACCCTGGAGCAAGAACACGCCAGTTGTAGTGGAGTGTGCTACTGGGCCATGATAAGAGACGGAAAACTTGCCCAGGGGACACCAGGTGACCACGCGTCTGGAACTGTCCATCACTGACTGGATTCTGTCAGACACAGCAAGTCATAAAGTCAGATGGGCCCAGCACCAATCCATCATAAGAAGGAAATGTCACACGTGACATCAAGCCTAAGCAGGATCAGAGGACACAAGCCATCTGCAGGAGCAGGCGCCCCAGAAACCCACGTTTCACACTACAGTTGCACCTACCTATGGCTGTAATGGAGCCTGGAGGGAAGAGTACAAATTTGATCTATGGGTGGGTGATGGCCATTCTGTTGCAAGGGAAATGTATCTAATGGGCAGATTTTAAAATGATCACCCATTCTGTGTACTATGTAAGAATATAAATGGACTCATGGGCAGTGGCAAATGGCCTGGCCAGTCGGTCAGTGTCTCGAAAGGAAAAAGACTGGAAGACTGGATTCAATAGGGTCTGGGGTAGAGGTCTCTGCATCACATGTCAACGCCCACTAAAAAGCATCCACCGTGGGCAAGACACTGAACGTCCAAATAAACACGTGACCTGGCCAGTTGATGTCAGCCAGCCACTGAGCATGTCAGAATCGGCACAATGGGCATATGTATGGAGTAGCCACAGTGGCAGAGGTGGAGACTATATTGGGGCCCAGTAGTATGGACTCCCACTTACCAAAGCCTATTTAGCTACTGCTGTCTCTGAATCTTCAACTAAACATTGACACGAACCAATACTGAAATAATAGGACACTATTTCTTCAGGAGTTGATAACACTAGGCTTCTTCCATCCTAGAAGGGCCAGGGATTTGTTCTCAAGTGAACACATTTTTCTGAGGGGGGGTTAAGATAGGACTCATAGCACCACTCGGTGTCACTACCAAGGGGCTTACAAAGGCTCATGACGCAGGCTGCTGTGACCGACATAAAGAAGGTTCCTCCAATAAGCTGAACTTCAGTTCCAAGCTGACTTGCTGCAACTGGTTAGTAATAATCTTGAAGGTGAATAGTTTGCTTATACAATCCAACTACACAACAATAACCAATTCTTAGCCGTTATAAGCTTTTACTAGTGGCACCAGCTAGGAGGCCATCACAATACATAATGCAAGACGTAATGACAGCATGGACTAAGGTGATGGTGTGCAGAGAAGGAGACGAAGTCACAAGGAAATTATTTCTCTTGCACCCAGGTGTATTAGATAGGACTCTAGAAAGAACAGCAACCAAAGTAAACTAGCTTAAATAGAAAAGTGCTATTCATTTCAAGGACAAAGGACGGCTTGTGGAACCTAAGGGCTGTGGCAGGCAGCTGTATCTCAGGCAAGTTCTAGAACTGGGGCCTAGAAAGCCACTGGTTCGCTCTCCTAGCTCTGCATTGTTCACAGATGGAAGAGGCTCATTACAGAGCTCCCAAGTGTTAGGTCCATTTACCTAGAGAAAGTTGAATTTTTGGCCAAAGACAAATTCCACAGGGGAGACTCTGATGGCCAGCTTGGGCCAGGTGCCCATTATTGGTAAGATAGATTTGACTGTGAGAAGTTTCCATAAAAAGTAAGAGGGATAGTTGTCCACCACTCTCGGGGCTCATAGACTAGTTCTAGATGTTCAGTTCAAGCACAGTTAACATGAAGCAGCAGTTTCAGGGCTGATTTATCTGAAATAGTATGGTTGTAGGAACTACAAACCCCTGCAGGGGGTTAGGTTTTCCTGTGTGTTTAGCCTTGAGTATTGAAAAAGGACAAAACACAAAAGACAAAAACAAGCCCATTGCTTAGACCATAAAGCCTACATCTACTAGCTTTTGTAATTTCTGCCTTTTGAGAGGTGGATTGTTCCAGTTTCATGGCTCTCAAGTCCTCTACTCCAGCTCCATCCTTTTGCTAACCAATGAAGCTTCTCAAGGTATGTGTCCCCTTAATGGTTTTTAACTAAATTTCCATAGTTACACTGCAGCATTTTCCATATTAATATCCAACATTTATTTATGTTTCCTGTGTGCCCGGAGTGGCTCTAATTTTACATGTATTAAACTCATTTAATCCACAAAACTTTACGGGACAGGTAGTATTACTAAACCTGTCTCCTTATAATATAATGTCTCTCCCTCTTAATAGAAAACAGTGCACCAGAAGAGCCGAAGAGGTGCCACCACTGGCTCGACCAGTTTATGTAAAAATTTTTAACATTTTATGGGGTGCCTGGGTGGCTCAGTCAGTTGAGCGAGCAACTTCAGCTCAGGTCACAATCTCATGGTCTTTGAGTTTGAGCCCCGCATCAGGCTCTGTGCTGACAGCTCGGGGCCTAGAGCCTGCTTTGGATTCTGTATCTCCCTCTCTGCCCCTCCCCTGCTCATGCCCTGTCTCTCTGTCTCAAAAATAAATAAAAACACTAAAAAAAAAAAAAAAAAAAAAAAAAAAATTAAACTGCCACCCAACGTTCAAAAAAATTTTTAACATTTTCCTTTTTGAGAGAGAGACACAGTGTAAGCCGGGGAGGGGCAGAGAGAGGAGACAGAATGTGAAGCAGGCTCCAGGCTCTGAGCTGTCAGCACAGAGCCTGATGTGGGGCTCGAACTCACAAACTGTGAGATCATGAACCTGAGCTGAAGTGGGACGCTTAACTGACTGAGGCACCCAGGTGCCCCAGACCAGTTTATTTTGGACAATTGTCTTTGGCTCTTGAGTGTTAGGTTATTTTATTTCACTTTACTTCCTGACTTCTAAAGTCAAAGACCTGTCCATCTGGTTTATAAATTCTTACTACTCAGTACCGTGTGTGGCGTAACCAAGCCTTCTTTTTTTCTTCATCTGCAGTTATTTCTCAAGGTTCAGAGCAGTGGTGGGTACAGCAGGTGGCACTTCCATGAGAAACAAGTGTGGTGGAAATACTTGTGAGCGGCACGTTGCACAACATAGTATCTAAGCTTAAGATGCTTTACAAGTGGAAGAGGAGCTGAAGTGGATCAGTCCATCCATGCACAGTTTGAAGGTTTGTGTACAATTTAGTTTGTTTTTATGGTAACATTTTTTCAGTCCATCCACCCCCTTTTGCCAATCAGCATTTGTTAGGCATTCTGAGTTCAAAGGAAGAAACAGCCAACACAAAAAGAACAGTAAACTTACAGCCAGCTTTCTAGACTTTAATATTCTGGATTCAAGAATGACGGGCGCTGGGTTTTGTTAATCAGGAAAGGCTGATGTCTGAGAACCTCTTCATGGTTCCTTACTTTTACAGGACACTTTGCTTTTCTATGGTAGATGACCTTTTGATTCTTTGAACAATTCTGGAACAAGGCTTGAATATTATATTTTCCCCAATTTTGATAACAGGAAGATAAGCTTAGAGAGATTTGGGTAATTTGCCTAATCAAAAATCTAAAATAAGGGCAGACACCTGTTTTTAAGTTATAATGGGTAGTCAACAATGTTTGCTGAATGAGAGGCATTAGCGAAACGTTAGTGAACTCTTTGAAGTGTCTGGCAGAGTAACTCTCAGGTTTTAAATCACATTATCTAGTCTTGAAGGTCAAAACCAGGACGGGCTCTATCCACTAAATCAGTTTCCTACGTCGTGGAGATCTCAAACTAGTAAAACTCCAGAACATCCGGGGACTTTTGTCAAGCACACACTAAAAGATGTATCATTTGTTGTCTGTTATCACAATAAAGCCATAAAGTAGTATTTTGCAAGGAAACGGATAAAGAGACAAATCAGAATAATGCATAATCCCTTCTCCAGAAAGGTAGAGACACATTTGAGAATGTTTTTAAGTTTTTGTAATGCATTAAAACGACGGCGTAACATTTTACAACGCTCCCTTCTAACAGCTGGGGTAAATCCGTTTCAGGTGCCCGCACTCAAAACACCCTGCCGGCATCGTGGGTGCGTGTGTGTACGTGCGCAACCAATCTTTGGAGAAAATCCTTTCGTATGGGATAAAGGATGCAGCTCAACGCAATTGGGGTTAAAAAGAGTCCCGGGAGGGGCGCCTAGGGTGGCTCAGTCCGTTAAGCGTCCGACTTCAGCTCAGGTCACGATCTCGCGGTTCGCGAGTTCGAGCCCCGCGTGGGGCTCTGGGCTGATGGCTCAGAGCCTGGAGCCTGCTTCCGATTCTGTGTCTCTCTGCCCCTCCCCCGTTCATGCTCTCTCTGTCTCAAAAATAGACGTTTAAAAAAAAAAAAACAAAACAGGGGCGCCTGGGTGGCGCAGTCGGTTAAGCGTCCGACTTCAGCCAGGTCACGATCTCGCGGTCCGTAAGTTCGAGCCCCGCGTCGGGCTCTGGGCTGATGGCTCAGAGCCTGGAGCCTGTTTCCGATTCTGTGTCTCCCTCTCTCTCTGCCCCTCGCCCGTTCATGCTCTGTCTCTCTCTGTCCCAAAAATAAATAAACGTTGGAAAAAAAAAAAAAAAAAGAGTCCGGGTAAACTACGAGAAGATGAGGAGGACAAACTTCCACGCGTCAAGTCCCTTCTCTCTACAAGACCCGGACAGGTGAGGTGTGGATCAAGGCCAAGGACGACCGTTCGGGACCCGATCACCCAACCCAGACCAAGCAGCAGCTGAGCTCAGAACGACGCTTCGAATCGATGAGAGCGGCCCCGCACCGAGCGGCCTTCCGACACCAGCAAGCTGTCGCGGGTCTCCGAAAACAGAGGTGAGGGAGGAGTGAGGGCAGACTTCCTGAAGCGAAAAACGACTCCGGGAAACCTTTGGCAACTATCGCCGGAGTAGCACCTTCCGGAAGTGCGCCAGGCTTTCGGAAGAAACCCGGCACAAGATGGCGGCGCGTCACGTGAGCAACGCGGTGACGTAGGACGGCGGCCCGCGCGGAGGGACCGCCTTAACTTCACCCCCCCACGCTCACTTACTCAGTTTTGCCCCCCTCTCCTACCCCGCCCCCGGCCTAGTGTAGATCATGCCGCCAGTGGCGGCCCTGACTGCCGAGGAAACGGTAGCCTAGGACAGTTGGCTGTTAAGTGACACAGATTCTCCCCGCTCCGCCTAATCCCTGGGAGAGGCACATACCCCGCCGCGTGAGGGCGTGGAGAAGTGGGTAGAGAATTTCGGATCCACCTGGGAGGGGGGAGTGGAAGTTCCCGCCCCGGACAGCGGCGAGGCGGCAGCCACAGGTAAGCAGGGGGCGGGGGTGCGACGTGTTCCCGTGTCCCTGGGCAGCGGCAGGGCGCGGGGACTAGGCGTCGGAGGGGACGCCGCGTCGGGTCTCGTGCCGGGTGGGGGTCGCGCGCGGCGGCCGCGGTGGGGGAGGGGCGCGGAGGGCGCGCGGCGGAAGGGGGAGGGGCTGCCCGCTGTCCCCGCGCCGAGCGCGCTTCCGGTTCTCGTGCTCGCCCGGCTGTTTCCCCTTCAGTCGTCAGTCTCCCTTTGGCCCCCACCCCTCAACCAAAATAAAACCGGAGACCTCCCGCCGGGGGTGGCTTTCGCTTCTGAAGCGGCCCCTCTGCGGCCATAGGCGAGCGCCCTCCGTCGCCGGTCTAGGAATGGGGCGCGGAGGGCAGCGTGGCCTTGGCCTCCGAACGTTTTCCGCCCAGCTGCCCGGGACCGGTTTAGGTCCGCCAGGGATCCCCCAGAGCGCTCCGGGCGCCCTCGGCGTGCCAGGCCCAGCCGCTGGCGTTGGAGGGTTCCAGAAACCACCCTTGCCTTCGGGGAGCTTACAGTTGAGTGGGGTACAGTAATGACACAGACGGACGAAACGGTAGCGGAAAGGTGGAGCTGATGAGCGAGATGGAGGGTGTGGGGTGATAGAAGCTCCTCTTTTTATCTTTAGGCGGGATCAAAGCGAGGAAACGGTCCTTTTGATTTTCTCCTTTATCGCAAAAAACAAAGCATGAGATCTCCCGGCATCAGCTACACGGTGGAGCGTGCAGCGTAATCTGCTCCAAAGTTATATTGTCCGTGTTAAGTGATGGTTATTTGGTTAGCTTTTGAGGAGCAGTGGGCTAGTACCGGTTCCCTCAGCTATCAGAGCATTCCTGTGAAACCTGTCCTTCAGGGAGAAGTGGCCTAAAGCGAAGAAGCAATTACCATGAATGTATGCGGAAATTTTTTTCAGTGGTTCCAGACCCGGAAAAGAATCTCTTAGGCTTTTCTGCTCCCTTAGGACACGTCTTACTAACAAAGTAAATCGAGGTAAAGTCTGGATGCTCACAGACAAGAGTTCAAAGCCACGGACATGAGATGCTGGGTGTAGTTCTGGGGGAAGGCTGCGAAACACACACTGAATGGTGTTTTCGCTTTTCTTCTTTTTCCCTGAAAGTGAAAATCCTCTTTCTTCGGATTTCTTTTGGTTAGCGAAATCAGGTATTAGTGTGGGTTTTTTGTAAAAGTGAAGTGATGGAACACACATTTTCAGTAAGCAGGGGGATAGCTGTAATACTCCTTGAGAATACCCTTCTGAGGCTTTTTCAGCATAGTTTTGGCAAGCATCTTTGTCAGACTGACCTGGGCTGTGATAAGAGTCCGTATGTTAGGTTTAGGTTGCAAAATGCATTTTGTCTTGAGAATTTCATTACCGGCAGAAATAAGCAGGTTCATTAAAATGCTCCTTTTCCGATGGAGTTTATAATGTGCAGTTACCTCGGTGTCCCAGCTGGAATCAGTACTGTTGTCCTAACGCTGAATGTGTTTGTTCTATGATTTGTAGTTAATCCTTTGAGGTTCTGTTTGGTCTGCGATGTATACAGATGTATACATCTGCACAGTACTGTTATGTCACCAGTAGGTGGTAGTCCCGTCTCAACATGCTTTTTCTTCCCATATCATCCTACTTAATTATAATGAATTTTTAACTCTAAAGTAGGATGTTTTCTTGTGTCTGAATTGTCCTGAGTCTAAAGCGGAGTTGAAGTAATTGTCTGAATATGTATTTTTTTTAATGTTTATTCATTTTTGAGAGCGAGCGAGCAGGGGAGGAGCAGAGACAGGGAGGGAGACAGAGGATCCCAAGCTGGCTCCATGCTGTCAGTACAGAGCCAAAATCAGGAGTCCGATGCTTAGCCTACTGAGCCACCCAGGCATCCCTAAATATATTTCTTTAACCATTATTTTCATCTATAGCTAGATAAACCCCAACTAAAGACATTGATTTACTCACCTTTAATAAATATGCAAGGTATTAGTGCTGTGTTGGGACAGGATATGGTCCTTAGCTCCCTAGAGCTTGCATTCTGGTGCTGTTCAGAAAACAGGCCGTTACAGTACTGGGATAAGTGCCATGAGCAGAGGGGGTAACATGTTCTATGGGGAGGTAGCCAGAGCTTCTAGACTTGTCTGAGGGAGTAATGAAAGTTTGCTTGGAAGAATAAATAACTCAAAGGAGTAGGCCACATGAAGAGAAGAAAAGGAGTGTCTTCTGGAAGAGGGAATGGCATGTGTGAAAGCCTGAAGGTGAGAGAAAGCAAGGCAGACACATTGGAAGATCCGAAAGAAGTGCAGTATGACTAATAGGAACAGTTTTGAGGGGAGATCATGAATTCACTTGTGGAGATGTCGAGCAAGAGCCTTTTTGCCCTCAAGCTTATCATAGTTCAATATTCTCTATAGGTGAGGAAGCTAAGACCCTCTTCATTCATCAAATGAGATTACTAACTGTATTTGTTGATGTTTATTGTTTACTGCATACATGAGGGTCTCTGCTGGGTAGAGCACGCATTCACAGGATACAGGCCCTGTCCTTAGGCACCTTAAGACTGGGGGAATCAGACATGCCAATAAACAGAATTCCCAGTGTTAAGTAACCTCGTTAGAAATAACCGCAGGGCACAGTGAAGTAGGAAGAAAGGACCTGGAGCAGTTGGGAACATAATGTTTGAGATGAAACTTGAAAAGAGTAGGTGTTTGCCAGATGGGCAGATTGACAATGTGAGAGGAAGAGGGGCAGTGTGGAATAAAAACACAAAACAAAAAAACCCCCATGGGTTTTGGATTAAATAGTTACGGTTTCAGGTCTTGTGTTCACATTTTACCATGAGATCCATAGTAAATGATAGTTTCCTTGAGCCTCAATTTACTTCTCTCTCAAATAGGGCATTCAGGAAATGATACTTTAAAAAGCTGTTAGTTTAGTGCCTAGTGTATAATATTCCTTTCTTTGCAAATTTTCTTAAAAGTACCCTGCTTTTTACTTACATTTTTTTTTAAACGTTTATTATTGAGAGAGAGAGACAGAGCATGAGCATGGGAGGGCCAGAGAGAAGGGGAAATGCGGAATCCAAAGCAGGCTCCGGGCTCTGAGCTGTCAGCACAGAGCCTGACGCGGGCTCGAACTCACAAACTGCGAGATCATGACCTGAGCCGAAGTCGGGCGCTTAACCGACTGAGCCACCCAGGCGCCCCTCTTACGTTCTTTATATGTCAGCAAGATCACAGCCTGCTGCCTTTTCAGTTCCCCAAATTCATTCCCATTGATGGCACTTTTGAAACTGTGTTTCACTGCCCCCCTGTGATTCTGCCCTATTTACCCTTGTCTAATGTTAAGCGTCCATCTGCTGCTGGGGGCTACTTTCATGGAAAATGCCTTTGTACACATACAGTTTATTCTGTGTTGAGGAACCAGTTTTTAACGGATGGTTAATCTTTAATTTTAGGAATAATAGTTCAAAAGTGAGTAAAGATTATACTCTTAACATTAAACATATATAGTATGTATTGTTTACAATGAGAGGAACTATAAAGCTGTTTTCATTTTGGAAAAAAAGATTAGTTGATTCCTCTTTATTTTTTTTTTATTACAAATAAAGGTTTTTGTTTTTTTTTAATGTTTGTTTTTGAAGGAGAGAGAGACAGAGCATGAGTAGGGGAGGAGCACAGAGAGAGGGGAGACACAGAATCCGAAGCAGGCTCCACGCTCTGGGCTGTCAGCGCAAAGCCCGATGCCGGGCTCGGATTCACAAGCTGTGAGATCATGCATGACCTGAGCCGAAGTCAGACACCCAAGCGACTGAGCCACCGAGGCGCCCCTCCTCTTTATTTTTTTATTTTTATTTTTTTTAACATTTATTATTGAGAGAGAGACACAGAGCATGAGCAGGGGAGGGGTAGAGACTAGGGGAGACACAGAATCCGAAGCAGCCTCCAGGCTCCGAGCTGTCAGCGAGAGCCCGATGCGGGGCTCGAACTCACAAGCCGTGAGATCATGACCTGAGCCGAGGTCGGTTGCTTAACCGACTGAGCCACCCAGGCGCCCCAATTTTTTTAAAGTTTATTTTGAGAGAGACAGAGACCTTGTGAGTGGGGGGAGGGGCAGAGAGTGAGGGTGAGAGAATCTCAAACAGGCTCCTCACTGCCAGCGCCCAGCCCACCTGGGGCTTGAACTCAGGAGACCATGAGATCATGACCAGAGCCAAAACCAAGAGTTGGATGCTCAACTGACTGAGCCACCCAGGTGCCCTTAGTTGATTACTCTTTAAAAAATTATAGAAAGTAGGCTATCTTATTTTCCATAGGAAATGTGGTTGTAATAATTGTCCAAAATCTTATTTGCTGACTGTAGTGGTTTTTACTAGGAAATGTGTGTTTTGTTGATTGTGTTAGTTTCCATTAGAGATAGGGTTTCTTAATGATACTGTTATGGAGGAAAAATCAGTGAGTCACAGTGAAACAGAAAAGTATCATTTCCAGTAATTTAAGGTTTTTAAACATCTTTTATATAAGTTTCTTTCAGTGCTTTAGCACTATACATTTTTTTTCTGCATTCTAACTTACGTCTTCTGAAATGGAGTGTTAAAAAAGGCATTTTAGGGCTGCCTGGCTGGCTCAGTCAGTAGAGCATACCACTTTTGATCTTGGGATGTAAATTTGAGCCACATATTGGGTGTAGAGATGACTTAAAAATAAAATGCTTAAAAAAATAGAGGCAGTATGTAGAAAATAGATCATTCCATTTTTGATGCTGTCTGTATATTTAGTCCGCAGAGATACGCTTGTATCAGTGGAGATTAAAAACTACTATGCTCTTCCTAAAGAAGGGACTGTATGTGACCTTAAAAGCAGTTGAAGAAACAACATAGGAAGGAATAGATGAATTTGCCAAAATTAAAAGTTTTAAGGTAATCGTAGTTAAATCACATTGGAAAAATATTTACATCCACGTGATAGAATGAAATTTATATTAAGAAATATAGGCTAAAAAGAAAAACTAAAATCTGGTTGATGGATGGACAGATAATGTGAACAGATATCTCACACAACTAATAGAGAATTAAAAGAAATGTAAAACAATATATTGTTTTTCACCTATCTGCTTTTTCATGTGGTTCTGATAGAGTGTAATTCCTTCAGAAAACTTTAAACATTCAAACTCTTTGATCAGGCAATTCTCTTTTTTGGAATGTATCCTATAGAAATAATTTTAATTGTGGAAAAGCTTTATGTACCAAAGATATCAATCACAATATTGTCTTGTTTGGTAAAAAATTATGAATCATATCTATTCACTGGATGGAATATTGTGTAGCCTTTAATATGTTTCAGTTTTCTTTTCAATTTTTATTAATATTTTTATTTTTTAGAGAAAGGGGCACAGAGTGCAAACAAGGGAGGGGCTGAGAGAGAGGCAGACACAAAATCTGAAGCAGGCTCCAGGCTCTGAGCTGTCAGCACAGAGCCCGATGCAGGGCTTGAACCCACGAATGGTGACATCATGACCTGAGCCAAAGTCAGGTGCCCAACTGACTGAACCACCCAGGCGCCCCTAAATATGTTTCAGTTTAAAATCTAGAAAATACTAGTGATAAGTGGGAACAAGATACAAAATTATACGTAGGGGAAGTTTACAACTTTTGTTTTCATTTACTTAGAGACAGCACAGTGGGGAAGTGGCAGAGAGAGAGAGGGTGAGAGAGAATCCCAAGTGGACTCCGCACTGTCAGCACAGGGCCGGACGCAGCACTCAAAATCCTGAACCTGAGCTGAAACCGAGAGTTGGATGCTTAACCAACTGAGCCACCCAGGTGCCCCAGCAGTCTTTTTCTAAGTGGTTCTCTTCCCATTTGACATATCCCATCTCTCATAACCCATTCATTCTCATTCTTACCAAGCCTGCATATCCTGTAGTTGATTATCTAGATCTTTAGAACCTACTTATGTATGGTGTTACTTACTTAGTTCAGCTTTTGCTCAGTGAATTCTCTGTAAAGAAGTATATGTGCAATGAGAAAACTGTTCCCTAGACTGGAGAAGGATGCTTGTGTCCATGGACAGGAAGACTATCATACTTCTTTTTTTTTTTTTTTAACTTTAAAAAAGGTTTATTTAATTTTTGAGAGAGAGACAGAGTGTGAGCAGGCAGAGAGAGGAAAACATAGGATCCAAAGCAGGCTCCAGGCTCTGAGCTGCCAGCACAGAGCCTGATTTCAGGGCTCAAACCCATGAACCATGAGATCATGACTTGAGCCGAAGTCAGACACTTGACTGAGTCACCCAGGCACCCCAGAAGACTATCATACTTCTTGAGTGGGATAACATTTGAAAATGTAGTCACAATGATTTACATGTATATGTGCCATTTATTAAATTTTAACATGTTCATGTGGGTCAAAATTTTAAAAATGAAAAAGAGTATGCAGGGTAAAGTCTTTACTATCACTGTTCCATAGCTACCAATTCTCTTCTATGGAGACATCCATGTTGCCAGTTTTTATACAACTATGCAGTATGTTATACATATTCTATAGCACTTTTTATTTGCCATTTCTTGAGATCTTATAGTTAGATTTCTACACAGAACAGAGCGTCAGAACATATTGAGTCTGGATAAATTGAGCTCAGCCCACAGCATAGAGAAGCTTCATCTGTTCCTCTGAAAAAGTACATGTTTAGAAAAGAAATGTCTTAGGATTTCTTGAAAATGAAGTTAGGAAGCATCTTTTAACTGACTTTTTTCCTCTTATAGTTGATTATGGAAGATTCCCACAAGAGTAACACTTCAGAGACAGCACCGCAACCGGGTTCTGCAGTTCAGGGAGCTCATATTTCTCATATTGCTCAACAGGTAAGGCCTTTCCCAACCAAAATACTGAGCTAATTAGGAATATTTCATAAAAAGAACCAAGCAGAAAGAACTGTAAAACGTTGAAATGTATGGAAGGAAGGTAGATTGGATTTAAAAATCCTGTCAAGATCACTCAGTTTTATTTTCTTTCATGTGAAGTATATTTAGTGTTGTTTTAATATGTATATACTTCTCAAAACTTGAAGAAGTAGATTTCATTTTACGTGGGGCATGATTGTTTAGATTTTTTTCAGACTGATTTTGTTGCTATGTGAGAAAAATGAAAAATTAACTGGCTCTTTGAGCTAACTTGAATTAAGAGGCAAACCATCTTTAATTCAATAGATTTATTACGGATAGATAGGAAATATTTCTGCTTAGCTGGAAAACAGGCGTGTATACGTAAGAGAACTTCAATTGATAGGCATGCATATTATAGAATTGACATTTTACAAATTTCAAATTGTCTGATCCATGCATCTGATCCATTTCAAGGAAACAACTATTTGTTGTCAGCGATAAGATTTGAATTTTCAAGCAAAAATTAGAATTTTGGAAAACTTGTATTCACAATTGTGAGGTTGACAGTTTTCCAGTAGTTATAGACTTTTTAGTTGCAAACTTGTGTACAAAATCATGCATGAGTATAAGATTTGGTCAAAGTACAAGGTAGACTAATGGATTTTAATGTTAACAGAATATGCAGTGCAACGTTCAGAGTGTACATTGCAAACAACCTGTTTAGTTTTAATGTGGTATCGAAGAATATCCACAGTTATCTGAAAAGACTATTAAAACAGACTTCCTTTTTCCAACTACATGTATGTGTGAGGCCAGACTTTGTTCATATATCTCATCCAAAAACAACATATGGCAACATATTTAAGGTAGAAGCAGCTAAGAGAGTTCAGCCGTTTTCTATTAACTCGAACATTAAGGTAATTTGCAGAAATATAAAACAATACCATTCTCTCACTAATTTAGGGGGGTGGAGTTTAGTTATAGAAATGAAAACATTATATTAACGTGTAATAGATTTATATTATTTTAAAATAAACTGGTAAATATTTTTAAATTTTTTGATTTTTTTTTTTGCTGTTGTTTACTTATTTCGAGAGACAGCAAGGGAGGGACAGAGAGAGGGGGAGAGAGAGAGTCCCAAGCAGACTCTGTGCTGTCAGCATGGAGCCCAACATGGGCTCGATCTCATGAACCGTGAGATCATGACCTGAGCCAAAATCAAGAGTTGAATGCTTAACCGACTGAGTCTTGTAGGTGTCCCTTGTTTTAATTTAAGTGTAAGTGTTAGTATATTAAAAGCCCATAAAATAAGAATTTTGTGGGGTCCTCAGTTTTTAAGAGTGTTAAAGGGTCTTTAGACCAAAACCTTTGAGAGCCAGGGCCCTAAAGGGTTATTAATCCTTCCAGCTTGATGTATCCTTCTAAATTATTTGGCTGTATCTGTGTGGAATAATTATATCTACTCCAGAAGGTGCTGGAAAAACAGTTATGGAGTCTTTCAGTTATCTTTCTGTTAATAGTGCCCTCCACAGAGATGTTTAAATTCACTTGGCTTACGTGTGTATTTCAGTTATTTTGGTGAGATGTGAATGTTTTTCAAGTTTCCTTAGAAGCATATTTATAGTGTTGTAGAATAAGTACATTTCCAAGTGATTAAGTAATTTTTGTAGTGATTTTGAAAAATAACGTGACTGACTTTATGTTCAAATTCTTGTGGCTTGACTACTTGATTAGACTCTAAATATTGTAAGGAAACAGTATCTAATACAGTAGTATCGCAGTGAACAGAAGTCTCTGCTCTTATGGAAATTACATTCTAATTTTGAGGAGACAGGCAATAAAACAGATACCAGTTCATAGTATGTATTGTGGAGACTGATAAAACAGGGTAGGAGGGATAGGGAGCTGGTGGGGACAAGTGGACTTGCCTTTTTATATAAAGTGGTCAGAGAAGAGTAGTAGAAATAACTCTTCAATTACATGGACTAACAGTTGTAAAATGCTGAGACTGATATGTACTTGGCACGGTTAAGGAACATCACGGAGGCTGGTGTTGTGGCAGATGAACGAGGGGAGAATGACACAAGATGAGGCAGAGAGGTTTGGAGTGGGAAGGGGAGTGTCAGATAAGGTAGGCCTTGTATGCCACTGGAAGTCTTTTGACTTTTAATCTGGGTAGGATGAGGACCCTTTGGAGTGCTTTGAGTAAAAACGTTATCTAACTGATATTTTAGTAGGACCATTTTGGCTGCTCGGTCGAGTGGAAGCGGGAAAACCGCTTAGGAGGCTGTTGCAATAATGCGCATGAGAGGTGATAGTGACTTGAACCAAAGTGGTAGCAGTGGTGGTAGTGAGATAAAGTTAGATTGTGGATATAATTTGCTTGTGAAACCAACACTTTTTACTTTTGGATTACGTGTGGATTTTGGAGGAAAAAAAAAAAAAAGAAATTGAGATAGACCCTGTAGTTTTGGGCTTGAATAACTGGAGGAATGGAGTTGCCACTTAATTAAGATGGACAACACTAGAGCATGTTTTTTCTTTTGGAGGTAATATTGGCAATCAGGAATTTGGCTTTTAGGCGTGTTAAATTGGTGATACTATCTATATTAGTTTTCTGTGCTGCAAAACAAATTACCACAAGTTCAATGGCTCACAAGAACACAGCATTTATTTTATTTTATTTTATTTTTTTAATTTTTTAACGTTTATTTATTTTTGAGACAGAGAGAGACAGCGCATGAACGGGGGAGGGTCAGAGAGAGGGAGACACAGAATCCGAAACAGGCTCCAGGCTCTGAGCTGTCAGCACAGAGCCTGACACAGGGCTCGAACTCATGGACCGTGAGATCATGACCTGAGACCAAGTCAGATGCTTAACCGACTGAGCCACCCAGGCGCCCCGAACACAGCATTTATTGTCTCACAGTTTCTGTGAGGTCAGAAACTTCTTAGCTACATACTCTGGTATTGGCTGGGGCTGGGTTCTTACCTGTGGGTTAGACTGGAGAGGAATCACTTCTGAGTTCGCTCGGGTTGTTGGCAGAATTCATTTTGTTGCAGCTGTAGGACTGAGAGCTTCAGTTTTTTGTTGGCTGGAAGCCATGCTCAGATCTTAGAGGTCATCTGCAATTTGCTGCCAGGTGGCCCTCCCCATGCGGTTCACAGCATGGCAGCCTGCTTCCCTTACCTGTGTCAGAAGGGTGAGAATGAGTTGGCTAGCAAGACAGTCTTTTATGATACCATATAATATAATCAATGGAACGATATCCCATTCCTTTGCCATAAAATGTAACGTAATCGCGGGAATGATACCCCATTGCCTTATTCTGTTGATTAGAAGCAAGTTGCAGGTCCCTCCCACACTCAAGGGGAAAGGATTATTCAAAGGCATGAATACTAAGAGGTGGGGATCATGGGGGTTACCTTAGAGTTTGTGTAGATTTGTCCAGTAGGCAGTTGGATATATATATGGTCCAGAGTCTAGGGAAGAAGTCCAGACTAGAAATGTAAATTTAGGAGTTGTGGGTATATAGATTGTATTTAAATTCACAAAATGATTTCTGGCTTCCACTTAGGATACAGAAAGCTGAAAAGAGTATTGCTCCCATCTTAAAATAAGAATGAGCTGTAATGTACAAAGTCATAATCTCTCTTGATCCATCAGAGGTGGGGTGTAGGCCTGGCTAATCTGTAACGGAGCACAGGAAGAAGACAGGGCTGTCATACAAGGGGAAAGGAGAATTCAGCTAAGTTTTTAATGAATTGCTAAAGCCTAAATGTGGGCTGCATGAGAGTATAGAATCTTTGAGAGCTGCAGATACATGGTAGATAACCCTCAGCTGTTGGTGTTTCTCCAAGGTCCTCCCAACGGTTTCTCTTGAGAAAAATTGGGGAAAGCAAGGGAGGCCACAGAAAGGCTCATTAGGTGGTACGGGCCTGCCTGGACCCTTTTCTCCCTGTGGAAAACAGCTTTAAGCCACTGGGGGAAGGGGATAAACTCCATTTTCCATTGTGGCTAGGAGGAATGAAAGGAAAAAAAAACCAAAAACCCATAAACCTTGAGAGAAGGGGAGGAAACCGTTCTGGGTTTAAGACCTTTAGTTTTCCTACTACTGGGAGAAAGCCCAACCCCTGAGACCCAGAGATACAGGGCTTGCCTGAGACCGAGCCAGGATAATGGAGAACTTCCCTGTTCCCTGCTAGCAAGTAAAAGCAACAGCAGTTCCTGGAACCTGTTTCCGATTCTGTGTCTCCCTCTCTCTCTGCCCCTCCCCCGTTCATGCTCTGTCTGTCTCTGTCGCAAAAATAAATAGACGTTGAAAAAAAAAAATTTAAAAAGCAACAGCAGTTGCCCAGGGGAGGGGCAAGACTGTGGAGAGAGTCTCTGGGGAAGGTGCCCAGAGAAAACCTAAAGCTGAGGGTGGAGCAAGAACATTGAGAAAACACTCTGGGCAAACCAGCTCCCACCCTAAGCAGAAGGTGGCACTAGAGGAATTTGAAGCAGATCGTACACTTAAGGTAATCCTAACAACAAAACCCAAGCCCAGCCCAATTCCTGAATAGATGACTCAACCCTTCCCCTCAGTCCCCCAACTAACAGGTTGGAGAAGAAGAGCCATACCCATTTTTTAAATGTTTGTTTATTTTTGAGGGAGCGAGGGAGCGAGTGAGCAAGGGAGGGGGGCAGAGAGAGAGGGAGACAGAGGGTCTGCACTGAGAGCACAGAGCCCAGTGTGGGGCTCCATCTCAAGAACTGTGAGATCATAACCTGAGCCGAAGTTGGTTGTTTAACCAACAGAGCCACCCGGGCGCACTTAGCCATACCCATTTTTATACTGTTTCCTCAGTCTGTGTTGTTTTATACATGATGTCCATCATTCAGGCAAAAATTATGAAACATGCAAAAAATAAGAAAAAATAATCCACCGTTCAAGAATCAAAATAATCAATAGACTGAGGATGACATAGTTACCAGAAGTGTTGACAGTGAATTTAAAAATACCAATGAATAGGGGCGCCTGGGTGGCTCAGTTGGTTAAAGCATCTGGCTCTAGATTTCGGCTCAGGTCATGATCTCTCAGCTCATGGGATTGAGCCCTGAATCGGGGCTGCTTGGGATTCTCTCTCTCCCTCTCTCTACCACTCCCCTGCTCGCTCATGCACGTATACCTGCTCTCTCAAAAAAAAAAAAAAAAAAAAAAAAAAGACTTAAAAAAAAATACCAGTGAATAACATAGTAAAGGCTCTAGTGGAAAAGGTAGACAACATGTATAATGGTAAATTTCAGCATAGGAATGAAAAGTATATGAAGGTCAAATGAAAATGCTAAAAGTAAATTTTGATATAGATGAAGTATATTTTAGGACTACTTGTTAGCAGATTTAACATAGCCAAGGAAAGAATCAGTGGACTTAAAGATAGAGCAGCAGAAATTAAACACACTGAAAACAAATAGGGGGAAAACAGACCAGAGCATCCAAGAGCTGTGGGACAATATCTTTGTAACATAAGTGTAATTTAAAGTCATGAGACTAGATGAGATTACTGGGGGTCTTGTATACTCATAGATGAGGTCAGTGGATTTGACTGGGGTAGGTTGGTCAGTGAGGTTAAGAGGAAAATCAAGAGAAATTAGAATCTTGGAAATTAAGAATAAGGCGATGGTCTAATGTAAAATTCTGCTAGCATGTCGAATAAGGAATAAAAAGCAACCCTTACACAGTCAGTCTTCATTATTCAAGGATTCTGTATTTGCAGATTTGCCTACTTGATAAAATTTATTTGTAACCCTGGAATCAATCCAGGACTTCTCTGGTCATTAGTATACATGCCCAGAGTGGTGAAAAAATGGAGTAATTTAATGCACACCATTCCAGCTGACATCGAACAAGACGCCAGTGCTTTGTCTTATTTTAGCTCTCATACTATAAACAGTTCTTTTTGTAGTCTAGTTAGTGCCATATTTTTTGCATTTTTTTGCTTTTTGTTGGTGATTGTGCTGTTTGAAATGGCCTCCCAGAGTTGTACTGGGTGTTGTCTAAGTGCAAGGAGGCTGTGATGTACCTTATGGAGAAAATATATGTGTTAAATAAGTTTCATTCAAGCATGAGTTGTAGTTTTGCTGTTCTTGGGTTCAGTGTTAATGGATTAACATTATATATACTAAAAAGGTATCTTTAAACAGGAACACTGGTTATATGTTGACCAGTTGATGCAAATAAGGTGCCCAGGAGCTTCCAGGAACCTACCTCCATATTCCCTCTGGAGCATTGGTTCAGTATTTGCCAATTCTGTGCACATGCAACTTTATAGAATGTAACTACCACAAATGGTAAGAATTGACTGTATTTAGCAACATGAAATTTATTGACAGCCTTAAGAACTATTTCAGTGGGGGGGGGGGTAAAAATCTAATTAGATCCAAGAGAACATGGAAAAAGAGAAGAAGAAAAGAATTGGACACTCATTGACAACAAAATGAATAGACAACTCCTTTGAGGAGTTTTGTTGCAAAGAGGGCTAAGAAATAAAGTTGCTGGAGAGGTTTGTAGGTCATGGGAGCTTTGCTTTTATTATTACTTTTTGAGATGGGAGGAATACCAACAGTCTGTTGGTACACTGATGTGAATGATACAATAGAAGGGAAAAATTTGATGATACAGGAAAGAGAAGTCAATTTTGGGATGAAGTCCTTAAGGAGAGGGAATGAGATTTAATCTACAGGTGGAAAAATTTATTTTATACGAGCACAGGTACGTCATTCATAGTAAGAAAGAAAGTAAATAGAGTAGGTGGGTAGATTGGGGAGGAGATACTCTGAAAGTTTTCTTTTGATAACTTCTTTGTTTTTCAGTGAAATAAAATGCTTTGAGAAGATAGGAAACAAGGAGAACATGTGAAGTAGTCTGTCTGTTGGGACAGTGAGAAATGTAAATGGACTATGGATGTGTAGCAGAATTGCTGGAGATCATTAATAGTACACTTGAAGTTTTTTTTTTTTAATGTTTATTTTTGAGAGAGAGAGAGAGACAGAGCACGAGTAGGGGAGGGGCAGAGAGAGAGGGAGACACAGAATCTGAAGCAGGCTCCAGGCTCTGAGCTGTCAGCACAGAGCCTGATGAAGGGCTTGAACCCACAAACTGTGAGATCGTGACCTGAGCTGAAGTCAGACGCCTAACCAGGCAAGGCACTCTGTCAGTCCACTTGAAATTTGATCATGAATTTAAAGTGAGACTGTTAAATTCAGTTGTGTATTTTTTCTCCAGTCCAGTTCAGGTATGGTTTGCATTCAGGTTACACGCGTAGAGTAGGGGAGTTAACAGGGTTGATATTTAGTTAAGGACTACAATGAAGAAGGAAAAGACAAGGGCATTGATGGTGTGCGTGATAGAGTGATTATAATGCTGGGCCATGAAATTTAAGCTGTATAAGGAAGGAAGTAGGTACTTGATAGGGTGAAGAGCAGGGGAAAAAATAGTAGTAGGCTCATGGATTATAGGTTCGTGTGGAGTCCCAAGAATTGTTGAGCGTCCAAATAGTAGAGGTAATGAATTGGAAGTAGGTGATATCTCAGATAGATACTTGAGTTTGAGAACAGGATATTCCTGCACATGGAAGAATTGTCCTGCCCAAAATGCCTGTTTAGAAACCTTGTAGGGTATGACCACAGGAGCAGGTAGCTGAAGAGGGTGGAAGACAGGGTTTTGGAGAAGAATAAAAGAGGTCTGGGTGTGGAAGGTTACTGGATGTTGCATATTGAGAATACCACAGATTATATCAGGAATAGTATTAGAAAGAATAGGTTGGTCTGCAGGCTAACGTCTTAAAGAAATGAGGGGACGTGACTGCCATAAGGATGGTCTGTTGCTATGAGCCTTGAAGTTGGACGCTTTTAGGGGAGGACTTTGAAGGGACAGTGGTCTGGAAGTACTGATGAAAAGCAAAGGGAACACACACCCTATCTGTAGGCTTATGGTATGAGTGAAGGAGAGAGCTATAGGAGAGGTAGTGTTCTTCAGAAGAGAGCTGAGGTTCAATTTTGGCAGGAAAGTGAAGGGGAGGGACATAGTAATTGGTGAATTTCATTTAATTACAAAGTATATGTAGATTGAGAGGCAGTCTTGCCTGATAACGAGACTGATGGAAGCGTTCAGAAGACCTGGTCTGAACTCTGGTTTTGTTACTAAGTTACTTATTTAGATTTGATGTTCATCATCTGGAAATTAAGAGTGTCAGACTTGGTGATCTCTAAGGTCTTTTCCAGCTCATAAATATCAGTAATTCTCATGATGTAGAGAAATTTGTATATTTTAACTGGGTGTGAATGGGGAAAACGATGATAGTGACAGCTAACATTTATTGAGTGTCCACTGTGTGCCAGGTGCATTTCTAAGCATTTTACATGTTTTAATATCTTTAAACCTCATGTTAACCTACTGTCCTTTATAACCTCTACACAGCTAGTAAGGCTAGAGACATGATTTCATTTCTAGCAGTTTGACTTCTGTCACAGTTTGGGTTTCCTGGGAAGCAGACCCTGAGATGGAGATTAGCGTGTAGGAGGTTTATTAGGGAGTTTTCCTGGGATTACAACCTGTGGAAAGTAAAGGAAGAGAAAGAAGCAGGATTGGGCGGGAGGAGAAGTGGGACTGGGATTCAGTCTCCGGGAAGGCCTCAACTGACCCCCTAGAGAGAGCTTTGAAGCTGAGATAGCTCTTCAGAGTTAGGGGAAGGGAGCAGCCAGGACTTTATATCCCAGCATGCACCAGTCATTGGATCTTGACCGACCTGAGAAGGGGTGTGTGTGACCTCAGGCAAGGTGACTCATCAGCCAAGCCAGTTCCTAAGAGGGCCGACAACTGAACACTGTCTGCTAGCAGCTGTACTCCAGCAGCTGGGGAATAAGTCTTTTACTAATGAAAAGGGATCTGTGAGTTGCATCATAATATCCACTAAAACTCCAGAGTCTGTTGTCTCCAGGCATAGGATGAGGATGAATGAGGATATGGAAGAAATTACAAATAGGCTTGGCTACAAAATACCTTTTTAAAACAGCTTGATCTTCATGCCATTCCTATATTTTTTAAATTCAATTTTTTAAATTATCTCTACACTGCAGTGAGGGGTTTGAACTTAACAACCCTGAGACCAAGAGTCAGTCACATGCTCTATTGACTGAGCCAGACAGGCGCCCCCATACCATTCAGATTTTTTGACATGAAAACTTAACTCACGGTTCATCCAGGGATAAGCTAAGAATGTGTGTGTGTGTATGTGCATCGGTGCCTTTGATAATTCTTTCTTACCTTGGAGATACTCTATCTAACATCTTGGACATTCTTTGTTAAAGAAAGATTCTCCTTTCTTTTTGGTAAATAAAGATTCTCCAATAGGGTAACTTAGAAACCTAGGTGAGTTTTATTTGGATTTTTCCAGCTTGGATGGTATGGGAGAGTAGAAGAATGATTTTTCTTTTTCATTCATTTAACAGGGTCTTTCACAAAGCCAAAAGTTTTACATTTTGACCAGGTCCATTTTATCAAGTTTTCCTTTTATGGTTTGTGCTTTTGATGTCTAAGAATTCTTTCTAGTCCCAAATTCAAAGATTTTTTGTTTCTTCTAAAAGTTTTTAGTTTTATTTATGTTTTACATTTAAACCCATGATCCATTTTAAGTTAATTTTTGTGTAGATTTGAGAGGGTTGTTTTTGCTTTTGCTTACAGATGTACAATTACAGCACCACTGCATTACTTTTGTACCTCTGTCAGAAATTATTTGGGCATATTTGTCTGTTTCTGGTTCTCTGTTGTGTTCCATTGATCTATGTGCTCTCCCCCTGTCAGTACCATGCTGTCTTAATTACTCTGTATAGAAAGCCTTAACATCAAGAAGAAAGATTACTTCCATTTTATTCTTCTTTTTCAAAATTGTTTTAGGGCCTTTCCCTTTCTGTATAAATTTTACAATAACCTTGTCTATGTCAGTTGGGGAGAATTGATATCTGGTTGAATCTTCCAATCCTTGAATATAGTCAATCTCTCCAATTATTTAATTTCCTTTGCTTTTTTCCATAGTATTTTGTCTTTTTCAGTGTACAGATCCTGTACATGTTTTGTTAGATTTATACCTAAGTGTTTAGGTTTTTTTTTAGAACAGTTGTAAATAATATTGCGTATTTTCATTGGAGCTATCATAAATTCCATTGTGTTGATTTTTACTTGTTTCTTGTTAGGATATAGAAATGCAACTGACTTTGGTTTATTGATCTTTATACCTTGTAACATTAGTTTTAGGAGTGATGATTTTTTATTCTTGTTATGTTTTTAATATTCCTTGTGATACTCTATGTACACAGTCATCTGCAAATAGAGATGGTTTTATTTCTTTTTTTTCCAGTTATTCCAGTTTATTCCAATTATTATACATTTTACTTCTTTTTTTCTTGCCTTATTGCACCATTTAGAACTCCCAGAACTATGTTGAATAGAGTAGTGAGAATGGACATCCTTTCTTTGTACCGAGTGTTAGAGGAAAAGCATTCATTCTTTCATCAAGTCTGATATTAGCTGTAGGTTTTTTATAAATGCTTTTTGTGAGTTTGAGGAAGTTACCTCTATTCCTAGTTTTTGAGAGTTTTTTTTCCCCATGAAATGAGATTAAATTTCATGAAATGAGATTTTTCTGCTTCGATTGGAATGCAGTCATGATTTTTTTCTCCTTTTGCCTGTTGATGTGGTGGATTACATTGATTGATTTTTATTTTTATTTTTATTTTTATTATTATTATTTTTTTTAACGTTTATTTATTTTTGAGACAGAGACAGAGCATGAACGGGGGAGAGTCAGAGAGAGGGAGACACAGAATCTGAAACAGGCTCCAGGCTCTGAGCTGTCAGCACAGAGCCCAACGCGGGGCTCGAACTCACAGACCGCGAGATCATGACCTGAGCCGAAGTTGGCCGCTTAACCAACTGAGCCACCCAGGCGCCCCACATTGATTGATTTTTAAATGTCGAACCAGCCTTGCATGCCTGAAGTAAATAGCACTTGGGCCATGATGCTTTGTTTTTTTGTTTTTGTTTTTGTAGTTTATTTACTTAGGAGAGAGAGAGAATGAACAGGGGAGGGGCAGAGAGAGAGGACAGTATCTGAAGCAGGCTCTGTGCTGACAGCAGAGAGCCTGATGTAGGGCTGGAATTCATGAACTGATCATGACCTGAGCCAAAGTCAGACTCTTAACTGACTGAGCACCCCGGAGCATGGTGTTATGTTCTTTTTATATATTGCTAGATTCAATTTGCTAACACTTTGTTGAGGTTTTTGCATCTAAATTCATGAGATACTGGTCTGTGGTTTTCTTTTTTTGTAATGTCTTGGGCCTCATAAAACAAGTTGGGAAATAATTCCATCCTCTTTTCTGGAAGAGATTATATAAAATTGGCATTCCTTCCTGAAATGTTTGATAAAACTCTCCAGTGAAACCGGAGCCTGGAATTTCTTTTCTTTCTTTCTTTTTTTTTAACAGGACTATTCAGACTGTTTTTTTCATGGCTAAATTTTGGTAGTTTGTGGTTTTCAAAAAATTGATAATTTCTTCTGAGTTGTCAAATTTATGAATGTACACACTAAAAGAATTAACCAAGTGGATTTGGGAAGATACAGTGCAGGTATAAACATGAAGCAATAGCTGATGAATAAAACCTCAAAGCCATTTTAAAACAGCATTGTTATCTTGAAAGGACTGTTTGGAACCAAATATGTTACAGTTTGTTATGGTTGCAAACTCAGAGACCTTGAATTTGAGTAAGAATCTAGAGTCAGTTATTAGTTCAGGTGAAAGAAAGACTTTTGTGGATTCTGAATCTTCTAATTCTTTTTTTTTTTTTAATTTTTTTTTCAACGTTTTTATTTATTTTTGGGACAGAGAGAGACAGAGCATGAACGGGGGAGGGGCAGAGAGAGAGGGACACACAGAATCGGAAACAGCCTCCAGGCTCCGAGCCACCAGCCCAGAGCCCGACGCGGGGCTCGAACTCACGGACCGCGAGATCGTGACCTGGCTGAAGTCGGACGCTTAACCGACTGCGCCACCCAGGCGCCCCTGAATCTTCTAATTCTTTAGAAGAAGTGAAAAATTAGTTTGTCCTGGGATCACAGTGAGGCTGTTTCTGAAGGGCCATAATCAAAAGAAGTTGTTGCCCTCCTTCACAAGGTTTTGGGAAATGCAGACAAGGGCATTCATTGTCTTTCCACAAAAGAGAAGAAGCAACAGTGAGAAAAAGGTATACAGGCCTCATGCAGACGTCTTGGGAAAGCTGACTCGTCATCCAATGTTGTCTGCTTCAATTCCGGGAAAATCTTTATTTTTCAGGTCACCAGATGGCTTGCAGGTCCAGTCACAGTTTGGTGCTTTCTTTAGAGGTGTCACATGAATCCAGGAGTCTGCTGCTTAGAGTTTGGCGGCACAAGGGTAGTTAGTAGTAACTGGTAAGGCCATTTCTAGCAAGGTTGAGAGTGTTTCTGGAAGTGTCTTTTTCAGTAGACGGAATTTCCAGGTTGCAAGGTGTGATGCTTAAGGTCACCAGGAGTGCATGGTGAAAAATTGCTCTACCAAAGCATGGTTATTTTTAATAGAAGCAATTAGGATTTACAGTATTGGAGTATATCTCCTTTTATCAACCATGGGTCAGAGGAGGTGGGGGCCAAATGTATCAGCATCCTGTGACTATCTCAGAATGAGTATCTATGAGTCAAAGAGGACGGATCTGAAATTTGAAAGACTAACATCAGTACCTTTGGCCAGGGTATTTGGAGAGTCTACAAATTTTGAGTCTTAATAGCGCCACTTACATATTTGACTAACCTTGGTATGCACAATGGAAGTGTTGTAAAACTGGCCAAACAGCACAGACTTGTTGAAGCACCTGACTGGAAAAATGGGTTTCCCAATCACTATGAAGTTTGAGAAGAGGTCTCCAGGTAGGGATAATCTTTTCTATCAGAATTTTAGACACAGAAAAAGCATTGGTCTGTCTACAAGGAAAAGCTTCAGTCTGCTAAAACATATGCAGACCATAACTGGATCATGAGATTTATCCATGAGACGGGGAAGCTACATGAAATCCACTTGTGTGAATGAGTTTTTCTCAATTAGACTTTGGACAGGCGGGACAGATGAGGGTAGGCACTTTTTGTAGCCTTATTAGTATTTCTCCACCAGTACTGGTTTGTGAATGATAACATTTTGCCAGCAGACCAATAGTTTAATGTATATACAGTAGTAGGAATTTAGAATTTTTGGTAGGACCAGATTGTTAATTTGGTCCAAACCAGCATCTTTTTATCAAAACAACAATTACTAGATTTCTAGTACTGTTTTTCCTTCCCTGGGACTAATTGTTGGGTATCTCTTGTTAGTTTTCCCAAATGATATTTTGGGAGAACATCCCTTTGGACCATGACAAAAGTTTGGCTTTGGTTTCCTTGAGAGCAGTGTTTTTCATGGCAATATCAGCAAGGTGGTTTACTTTGGCACTCAGAGAGTTGAGTCTGGAATGTCCAGGAACCTTAATAATAGCCAGAGCAGCTGGCAAAAGTATGGCATCTGGTAAATTGTGGACATAGGAACCATTTTTAGTTGTATCCCCATTGGAGGTAAGGAAGCTTCACCATGTCCATAACATTCCCAAGTCATGAGCTACCCCAAAGGCATATGGACTATGGGTATAAATGTTTGCAGTTTTACCTTTGGGTAAGGTACAGCCTTGCGTAAGGGTGTAAAATTCAGCCTATGGAGTAACCAGAGGTAAAGGTGCTGCCTCTGAGTCTCAAAAGGAGTTGCAATAGCATATCTGGCATGATATTTACCATTTTCACCCTTTAAATAAGAACCATGAGTAAACCATTAAAAATCTGCAGTGGTTAGAGGAGTTTCCTGTAAATTGTCACAGGGAGTCGAAAGGTGATCTCTCAGCGTGAAGCAGTCATGAGGGGTTTCGTCAGGGAAGGAAGGGAGAAGACTAGCAGGGTTAAGGTTATTGCAGCCAGAAAGAGTTCTGTGAGGAGCCATTGGCAGCAGGATGTCACAGGAGGTGAGATGACTGAGAAGTGCTGAGAGTGAGGAGAGAATTCAGGAGGGCCTCTACTTTGTGGGGCACAAGGATGGTTAAAGGGTGTCCCAGGGTTATTTCTTCAGTGACTTTAACTAAAAGGGAAGTGGTAGGAATGGCTTGGCTCTGAGGCAACGAGGACATCTTCCACCACAGGGTCCAGTTATGGGTTATAATACCCTATGGGTTGATGATGGCCCCCATGTTTTTGGATGACTACTCAAAGGACAGTTCCTTCTCTCATGTCAACAGGAGAAAGGAAAGTTGATAATTAGGATGTCTAAGGGCAGGGGGCTTTATTAGGCTTTTCTTTAAATATTTTTTTTTTTCAACGTTTATTTATTTTTGGGACAGAGAGAGACAGAGCATGAACGGGGGAGGGGCAGAGAGAGAGGGAGACACAGAATCGGAAACAGGCTCCAGGCTCTGAGCCATCAGCCCAGAGCCTGACGCGGGGCTCGAACTCACGGACCGCGAGATCGTGACCTGGCTGAAGTCGGACGCTTAACCGACTGCGCCACCCAGGCGCCCCTAGGCTTTTCTTTAAAGTCTCGGAAGCTATGTTCTTCTGATCTTTCTGAATAATAGCATCAGGCTTGTTATTTTTTAGTAAAGCATGTAGAGGTTGAGCCATACAAAAGAAGTTTGGAATCCAGTTTCAACAGTAGCTAGACAGTCCAAGAAAACCTTGTAATTGGTGTGTAGTTTTAGGTATTGGAAAGTTCAGGATGCCATGGAGCCTCCTTGGATCCAAATATAGTTCTTGTTCTAAGATCAGGTGCCCTATGTACTAAACCTGAATTTAGGCAAACTGTATTTAAAAAAAAAAATTTTTTTTGAGACTTTATGTCCCTTTATGGCCAGGTGTTTTAAAAGTGGATGCTGTCTCCTGTGAAGTGGTTGGAGAAGAGCGGCAGAGAAGCTAATCGTCTACATGTTGTAACAAAGTAGAGCCTGCAGAAAGCTTCCTATCATCCAAATCAGCTTTTAAGGATTGTGAAAAGTCAAAGGACTGTCTTTATAACCCTGGGGGCATTGCTGTCCCAGTGTATTCCTGTTCTTCCCAAGTGAAAGCAAAAAAACAAAACAAACAAAACAAACTTCCTTATCAACTGGAATACTAAAAAATCATCACCTAGATCAATTACAGTGAACAATTTACTTTTGGTGGGAATGGATGTCAGTAGCATATGGGAGTTAGGAACAACAAGGCGCCAAGGGATGATGATGATGATGATTTCGCACAGGTCCTGGACAAACCTCTATCCTTAGCCATTGGGTTTTCTCACAGGAAAAATAGAGGTATTACAGGCACTAGTGCAGAGGGTGTTGATGTCCTGAGCTTTGTATTCTGTTACGAGCCTGATGCCTTGAAGGGTGTCTTTATTTATAGGGTATTGATTCATTCTGGGGAGAGGTTTTGAGGAATCTGAATATTTACAGGAGGTGTACTGTGGATGCTGCCAATATCAGTTGAAGATTCTGCTCACGAAAAGGAAAGCAGTGGGAACAAATGACTAGTGTCCCTAGACTCAATATAGTGCCATCAGAGACAGAACAAATAAAAGGTGTCAAGGGTCATTTAATTCCCCTGGTTAGCTATCTTGATTACTGCTGTCAAATTCTAGAATTATTTCCCTCCTCTGGGAGAAAGAAATTTTGGCATAATATTTTTTAAGAAATCTCAGCCTGATAAATAGGGGTGGAGGAACAAAAGGAGAAAAAAAGATGGGTATCTCTCAAAGGGCCTAAACAAAAGGGAATAGGTTCAAAGACAGGAACCTGTTGAGGTTCATCAGCGACTCCGCTATTTGAACTGTTGTAGTACTCTGAGACAGAGCTGCTTTATAGCAATGGAGTTGAACACCAAGAGTATAGCTCCCATGTCTGTAAGGACAGAGAGAATTCTTCAATCTGGAGAATGGTTTCTCTAACTCAATTAAGTCGGAGGATCGGTAGTTTCTTGGAGCTCTGTCATTGGGAATTAGGAGGGCATTGGAAAAGCTGGCTGGAGGGCTGAAGCTCCTGCAGCACTTAACACTTTTTTCCATTGTGCTGGCCCTTTGCAATAATAGCAGAAACTGGTGGGTTTTGGTTAGGGTCCTTCATTTGCCAGAGTTGAAACTTGAGGACTTTAGCAGTCTTTATTTAAGGTGACTCATCTGGGGTATGAGCAAGCTGGTTTGCTAAATTAACTAAATCTGGAGTGGATATATTTTCCCATCGTGGAAGATCTGGTTCAGCCCATTAATAAACATAGTTAAATGCTATCTAGGTAGATTCAACATTTAAAGGAAGGTCAAAAAAATGTGTCTAATGTTTATTTATTATTTTTGAGAGACAGAGCATGAGCAGGGGAGGGGCAGAGAGAGAGAGGGATCCAAAGCAGACTCCAGGCTCTGAGCTGTCAGCACAGAGCCCAATGCAGGGCTTGAATTCAACTGCGAGATCACTGCCTGAGCCGAAGTCGGATGCTTAACTGACTGCGCCACCCAGGCACCTCAGGAAAGTAAAAAAAAAAATTCAAAGACAATTTGGAGTTGATTGCAATGCTGATAAATAGGTTCATCAGGCTTTTATGTACAAGCCTGAATTTTGTTCCAATCAGCAGGCTTAGGAAAAGCTACTATAGTTGCTCAGTGGAAACTTCTAGCATGGGTTCTAGCGTCTTGCCAAAGTTAGGAGTTTCTTTCTCTAAATCCCCTTCCGGATATTGCCATCAGGCTGGCTTCATCCAGTGTTTGGCCTGGCCCTCACCAACAAGCATGTGGATTAATTGATATAAATCTGAGAAACTGTGAATTTGAATATCTTTGTTAAATTCTTTAGCAAAACTATAGGGGTAGTCCTTTGTCTCTTTAGAATCTCTTTAACTGTGACTCACAATTCAGCCTTAGTCTAGGGAACCTAAGAAATTTAGGGTTTACTTGGATCCTCAAAAGATAACTTTAACAGGGACAGGTTCTGATAGGCTTTGAGGAAAAGGGACTAGAGGGAGATTCAAGGAGAAAAGGAAGTTTGGTGAAAGGATTAGCATGAAGGAGTAGGGGTCATGGGGAGGAGGTCAGGATGGTGCTGGAGGTGGGGCCTGAGCTTTAGCTACTGCAGTTCTGAGGCACAAACAAGGGAGGGGGAAAAGAGGCCTCAGAGGCCTTTTTGTCTTTAATGGTTTGTCTCAGAAATTCTGATTTGTAGAGAGGCAATTTTAGATTCCTGATAACAGTTGGAAGCTTCAACATATAAATCAAAACATCCCCTTCAGTTTCAACAATTTTATTTGTTTATTAACATTTTAAAATTTTATTTTGAGAGAGAGAGAGAGAGAGAGAGAGAGAGTATGAGTAGAGCAGGGGCAGGGAGCAAGGGAGAGAGGGGAGAATCCCAAGCAGGCTCTGCATGAGCTCAGAGCCTGACACGGGACTCCAACTCAGGAAACCGCAAGATCATGATCTGAGCTGAAATCAAGAGTTGGACACAACCCACTGAGCCACCGAGGTGCCCCTCAGTTTTCACAATTTTAGAGCCATAGCTGTTCAATTCAGATTTGAGAAAAGTAAGTTTGGAAAGATTGAAAGTTCCCCATAATGGCCATTTGAGGTTCTAAGTTACTTGTAAATTGGTATGTTTACTAGAAATGTACATGAGGAAGGATTATAGTATTTAAATATAAAATCAGGGGAACCTGCCTGGCTTATCTGGAAGGGTGTGCAACTCTTGATCTCAGGGATGTAAGTTCTAGCCCCATATTGGGTGTAGAGATTACTTAAGTAAATAAAACTTAAATTTTTTTAAGTACAATAAGCATAAAATTGGGCCGGGGTCCCAGTAGGGATGCCCTCAAAGCATTTTGATGACTAGGATCCCACTTTTTAGTTTTTGGGTTTTTTTTTTCGTTTTCTAGAGCAAAAACCAAAAATTCCTAAACAGCACACTTTCATCAGGAACAGCCTGATTCCAGAAGAAATCAGACCAAAGGCCAGCACATTCCAGTATAAACAGCCCAGTTCAAAGGAAAGGGACTGAGGGTTAGCATACTTCAGTAGGAACAGTCTGGTGCTAAAAAGGAGTCAGACTGTGAAAGCCTAACAAGTATTCTCAGAAAAGACAGATCCTTAAAGTAGGTCCTTGATAAAGCCCAGAGAGCCCAAACGTAGAGAGCAGAGTTGGAATGTAGGGGGAAACTTCAAACTCCAGAGTGGGCAGGAAAGTAGTGAGCTCAGTTAGTTCTCTGGCACCTGTTTGCTTACAAACGTCAGAGATACTAGGGGTCTTCCCTTGACTTCACTTCTCTTCACCAAATGAGGTTAAAAATTAACCTTAAAAATTAAATCAAGGGGCGCCTGGGTGGCTCAGTCGGTTGGGCGGCCGACCTCGGCTCAGGTCATAATCTCGCAGTCCGTGAATTCGAGCCCTGCGTCGGGCTCTGTGCTGACAGCTCAGAGCCTGGAGCCTGTTTCGGATTCTGTGTCTCCCTCCCTCTGATCCTCCCCCATTCATGCTCTGTCTCTCTCTGTCTCAAAAATAAATAAACATTAAAAAAAAAAAAGAAAAAAAAAGAAATCAATATTTTACCTGCAAAAGTGGGTTTATTTGGGAATAACAGAGAATTGCAATTTGGGGCATGCAAGCTATGGCAAAACTATAGACACATCCCACAAACACACAGGAGAGGAACGTTGTTTCATGGAGAGGGAAGGAGGTTGGGAGGGGGTTGTTTCGAAAGAACAACTTTCGAAAGAAAGTTCATTGGAGAAAAGCATGAGTTCAGGGTGATGATAGTTTCTCATTAGCTGAGGTGCAAAGATAGTTTCTTGTAGGAGATGATGCAGTGTACATCTTTCCGTGTCCCAGCCTGTGATTGACATCGAGTGAGTACAGCTCCCCTTTTGGCCACCCAACCCCAGTTTAGTGGGGTTTCCTCTAATTTTCACAGGTCTATAATGATGCCCCCTATTTCCTTACTTGTGTTGGTAATTTGTGTTTCTCTTTTTTTATCTTTGTCAGTCTTCCCAGGGGTTTATAGATTTTATTGACTATCCTTCCCATCCTCTGCCTAAAGAACTAGCTTTTTGTTTTATTGATTTTGCTTTATTTTCCTGTTTTCAATTTGATTTCTGCTCCTGTATTATTCCCTTCCTTCTGCTCCCTTTGAGTTTATCTTTTTCTAGTTTCTTTTTTTTGTTTTCTAGTTTCTTGAGTGAGGAACTTACATTTTTTTTTTAATTTGTTTTGTTGTTATTTTTTTAATAATCTCTATACCCAGCATGGGGCTCGAACTCCTGACTGTGAGATCAAGAGTCTCACATTCTTCTGACTAAGCCAGTCAGGTGCCCTGGAACTTCATTATTGATTTGAGATCTTTTCTCTTTGTTAATGAAAATATTTAATACTATCTGTTTCCTTCTAGGCATTGTTGTAGATGCTTCCCACAATTGTAGCATGTTGTATTTTAATTTTATTCACTTCTGTGTATATTTTAAATTTCTTTTCAGGCTTCCTCTTTGACCAGTTGCTTAGTTAGGAGTGTGTTGTTTAGTTTCCATGTGTTTAATGATGTTTCTGTTTTATTTCTGTTATTCATTCCTAGTTTGATTCCGTATGGTCAGAAAACATACCCTGTGTGATTATAATTCTTCTAAATTTGTTAAAGTTTTTTTTACTATCTAGGATGCAGTATCTTGGTGAATATTCCACAGGTGCTTGAAAAAAAATTTTCATTTTGAAAACAGATTAAGAATTACAGAGAGCTCAGATGTTCTAATCATCTGTTTTGTAGACTGTGTGAAATGAGTATTTTACTGAATGGAATGATTCTTAGCTTGGGAAACTATGAGAAAATATATTTATAAGGAATATCTAATTTCTTCGGTGGGATGTGAGAATAGATACAATTTGTAAATATACTGTAATAAAAATTTTTCCCATATTAGACATTTTAAGATAATTTAGATACATCAGTGTAGGGTTATAATATTCTGGAGTCGGCCTATAAAAATGTTAGATAACAGCCCCAAATTCCATGCAGTAATATGTCTGAACTAATAGAGCAGATGGGTTCATAATTTAAATTAAGCAGTATATGTGGAGGAATTTAACACAAGAGGTCTCATCTTCATGTACTATAGATGAATAGTCCCCCAAATACAGAGTGAGTGTTCTAATCTACAACTGAAGAGTGGTAGTAGCAAAACAGTACGGCAATGTGTTCAGATTGAGTTGGTGAGTTTACTGAAAATGTCTGGATGTTGGAAACCCAAGAGGTCTTGATTATGTATGAGATTATATATGAGATTTTCCAAAGGAAACAGGATTACACACAGTAGTGTTCTATGGATAAAAGAGGCTTTGTGGTAATAGGACTAAGGACAATGTGCTTCAGAAGGAAGTTTAGTACATTCTATTACCTGCAACCATTCAGAGGCACAGTGAGTAGGAAGTTTTTGTCCTAAGGTAAGACTCCCAACTTTTCTGAGTTTATTAAAAAATAATGAGTTTGGATCTCAAATTTTTCATATTTAGTGCATTTTTCTAAATAATGATATAATTTTGAGTATTTAAAAAAGTTTTTTTAATGTTTACTTATTTTTGAAGAGAGAGAAAGAGCATGAGCTTGGGAGGGACAGAGACAGAGAGAGGCAGAATCCGAAGCAGCTCCAGGCTCTGAGCTGCCAGAGCCCGACATGGCACTTGAACCCACGAGCCGTGAGATCATGACCTGAACTGACGTCCAACATTTAACCGACTGAGCCACCCAGGCGCCCCATAATTTTGAGTATTTTACTTGAGAAGCGATTTTGTGATTCTTTAATGTCTCTTTCCATGAAGTAGTAGAAGTGTAGGATTTTGGTCCCCAAATTAATAAACCAAGAGCTAATCTGCAATACAACTTTGCTCTCCTAGAATCAATGGTAAATTTTTTTAAACGCTTAGTGTGTGCTTAAAAAGAAGGTGCATTCTGTGGTTGTTGGATGCAGAGGTCTATAGATTACGTCACGGTTGTTGATTTCATTGTTTAAATCTTTTGTATCTTTATCACTCTGCTTGTTCTATGACTGAGAAATGTGTTAATCCTCCAATATAATTATGGACTGATTTCTTCCAGTGGTCCTTCAATTTTCTTGTGATTGTGTGTTATAAGGAGTTGTTATATGATTGTGGGTTTTTCAGTTATTTTATATTCCAGGAGAATTGTCTCTTTTATCTGTCTCTTTATTTCTAGAAATGCTTTTTATCTTAAAGTCTAATTTCATAGTATTTGGCTTTAATTTGGTAGTTTCTTGAATGGCATCTTTTTTTCCTGTGCTTTCACTTTCCAATTTTCTCTGTCCTTATATTTTATTTATGTTTTTTAAGTTTATTTAATTTTGAGAGAGAGCGTGAGCACACAAGGGGGGGAGGGGCAGAGAGAGAGGGAGACACAGAATCCAAAGCAGGCTCCAGGCTTTGAGCTATCAGCACACAAGCCCAATGGAGGGCTCAAACCCATGAACTGTGAGATCATGACCTGAGCAGAAGTTGGACACTTAACTGACTGAGCCACCCAGGTGCCCCTGTGTCTTTATATTTTAAATGTATCTCTTGATAACGGTATATAGCTAGATTTAAAAAAAATTTTTTTAGTGGTTTGTTTTGTTTTGTTTTGTTTTGTTTTTTTGAGAGAGTGCTTGAGTGGGGAAGGGGCAGAGAGAGAGAGAGGGAGACACAGAAATTGAAGCAGGCTTCAGGCTCTGAGCTGTCAGCACAGAGCCTAATATGGGGCTTGAACTCCCGAAACATGAGATCATGACCTGAGCTGAAGTCAAACGCTTAATGGATTGAGCCACCCAGGCGCCCAGATTTTTTTTTTTTTTTTAATCTAGTCTCCTGGATTCCCCCCTCCTTCTCCTCCCCACCCCCCGGTTTTAAGATACTGTGAATTGTGCTTCATGAACGTTTTTAAACATTTTTTTAAAATGTGTATTTATTTTTGAGAGCAAGAGAGACAGAGCATGAGAGGGGGAGGGACAGAGCGAGAAGGAGACACAGAATCCAAAGCAGGGTCCAGGCTCTGAGCTGTCAACACAGAACCCGACGTAGGACTTGAACTCACGAACCACGAGATCATGACCTGAGCTGAAGTCGGACGCTTAACCAACTGAGCCAGCCAGGCTCCCCTTAATGAATGTTCTTGTACATGTCTATGCTACACATAATTGCTTCATCACAGGGCATGTGAACGTTTAGTTATAGAAGATGTCGCCAATGGTTTTACAATCTTTTTTTTTTACTTTTTTTTTTTTAACGTTTATTTATTTTTGAGACAGAGAGAGACAGAGCATGAACGGGGGAGGGTCAGAGAGAGGGAGACACGGAATCTGAAACAGGCTCCAGGCTCTGAGCGGTCAGCACAGAGCCCGACGCGGGGCTCGAACTCACGGAGTGTGAGATCGTGACCTGAGCCGAAGTCGGCCGCTTAACCGACTGAGCCACCCAAGCGCCCCTGGTTTTACAATCTTGTGGCAGTTTATAACACCATCAGAGGTATATGAGAACTATTGATCCACTTAAGTGCCCAAATTGGAATCATGAGTTTCTTGTTTCTTTAAGTCGAAACCTTCTGGTGGATGAGATGTAGCAGTATCTCATTGTGGGTTTGGTTTGGTTTGGTGTTTTGTTTTTTGTTTTTGAGATATAATTGATATACATTATATTAGTTTTAGGTATACAACATAATGATTCAGCAAAATGATCGTCACAATAAATCTACTTAACATTCATCACCATAATAGTTACAATTTTTTTCTCATGATGAGGACTTTTAAGATTTGTGCTCTTAGCAACTTTCAAATATGCAAAATGGTATTATTAAGTGTAGTCATTATGCTGTACATTACATCCTTTTGACTTATTATTAAAAAAAATTTTTTTTAATGTTTATTTATTATTGAGAGACAGACACAGAGCGTGAGCAGGGGAGGGGTAGAGAGAGGGGGAGACACAGAATCTGAAGCAGGCTCCAGGCTCTGAGCTGTCAGCACAGAGCCCAACACGGGGCTCCAACCACAAACTGCGAGATCATGACCTGAGCCAAAGTTGGTTGCCTAACCAACCGAGCCACCCAGGCACCCCTGACTTATTTAACTGGAAGTTTGTACCTTTTGACTACGTTCACCATTTCACTTACTCCCACCCCCCAACTCTGGCACTTACAAATTTGTTCTCTGTGTGAGTTCAGGTTTTTGTTTGTTTGCTTTAGATTTCACATATACCTGAGATCAGAGGTTATTTGTCTTTCTCTGACTTAATTTTACTTAGTATAATGCCCTGAAGGTCTATCCATGTTGTTGCAGATGGCAAGGTTGCATTCTTTTTTTATGGCTGAATAGTTATGCCATTGTAGTCTCTTAGATTTTTTTTTTTTAATTCAAGTTAGTTAACATACAGTATAATACTGGTTTTAGGAGTAAAACCCAGTGATTCATCACTTACGTATAACTCATCCCAATAAGTGCCCTCCTTAATGCTCATCATCCGTTTAGCCCATCCCCCCCATGCACCTCCCCTCCAGCAACCTTCAGTTTGTTTTCTGTATTTAAGAGTGTCTTATGGTTTGCCTCCCTCTATTTATATTATTTTTCCTTCCCTTCCTCTGTGTTCATCTGTTTTGTTTCTTAAATTCCACATGAGTGAAATCCTATATTTGTCTTTCTCTGACTTATTTTACTTAGCATAATACATTCTAATTCCATTCGTGTTGTTGGAAATGGCTAGATTTCATTCTCTTTGGTTGCTGAGTAATGTTCTATAATATGTATACACCACAGCTTCTATAGTATTTTAATTTTTATTTAATTTTATTTTTTAATTTATTGTTTAATTTACATCCAAGTTAGTCAGCATATGGTGCAACAATGATTTAAGAAGTAGATTCCTTAATGCCCTTACCCATTTAGACTATCCCCCCTCCCACAACCCCTCCAGAAACCCTGTTTGTTCTCTATTATTTAAGAGTCTTTTATGTTTTGACCCCCGCCCTGTTTTTATATTATTTTTGTTTCCCTTCTCATATGTTCATTTATTTTGTATCTTAAATTCCTCATATGAATGAAGTCATACGATATTCGTCTTTCTCTAATTTTGCTTAGCATAATACTTTCCAGTTCCATCCATGTAGTTGCAGATGGCAAGATTTCATTCTTTTTGATTGCCGAGTAATACTCCAGTGTGTGTGTATACATGTATATGTATATATATGTGTGTGTGTGTGTATATATATACATATACACACACATATACCACATCTTCTTTATCCATTCATCCATTGATGGACATTTGGGCTCTTTCCATACTTTGCTATTGTCGATAGCGCTGTTATAAACATTGGGGTGCATTTGCCCCTTCGAATCAGCATTTTTGTATCCTTTGGATAAATACCTAGTAGTGCAATTGCTGGGTCATAGGGTAGTTCTTTTTTTAATTTTTTGAGGGCCCTCCATAATGTTTTCCAAAGTGGCAGCACCAGTTTGCATTCCCACCAGCAGTGCAAAAGGGATCTCCTTTCTCTGCATCTTCACCAACATCTGTTGTTTCCCGAGTTTTTAATTTTAGCCATTTTGACTGGTGTGAGGTGGTCTCATTGTGGTTTTGTTTTATATTTCTCTGATGGTGAGTGATGTTGCACCTCCTTTCATGTGTCTTTTAGCCATCTGGATGTCTTCTTTGGAAAAGTGTCTGTTCATGTCTTCTGCCCATTTCTTCACTGGATTATTTGTTTTTTGGGTGTTAGTCTTCTAGACTTTTAACAGAGAACTTTTGGTCCATGTACATTTAACACGATTACTGATAACATATAGGTTTAGACCTGCTATCTTACCTTATGCTTTTGATCCACGTGTTCCATGTTTCTTTTTCTTCCCCTTCTTGTCTTTTGAATCATTTCTTCTCATTTTGTTTGCTCATTCTTTTTTTCTTAACGTTTATTTATTTTTGAGACAGAGACAGAGCATGAACAGGGGAGGAGCAGAGAGAGGGAGGGAGACACAGCATTAGAAGCAGGCTCCAGGCTCTGAGCCATTAGCCCAGAGCCCGATGCGGGGCTCGAACTCACAGACCGCGAGATCATGACCTGAGCTGAAGTCGGACGCTTAACCGACTGAGCCACCCAGGCGCCCCTTGTTTGCTCATTCTTGTATCAATTTGGACTGCACATAAACTTATTACTTTTTTATTTTATTTTTTTAGTGATTATCCTAATTACAGCACACCTACTTAGTAAAGTTTAAAGTTAATACCTTTTCTCTTTCTTAGATGATCCAGTAACTTTAGAACATTTATTTTCATTTATCCTCTAACTTATTACCATTATTAGGAGTTAATTTTATTTTTTTGTCTTTTAATTCCATAAAACATCATAATTATTTCATGCAAAGTATGTTTTTTCCCACATACTTATCACTTTCTTTGCTGTTCATTCCACCATACATGTCTTAAGATTTCATTTGAGAATTCCTTTTTTTTTTGTAATAAACCTTAAGTATATGCTTTAGAAAACCTCAGCACTATAGATGTTTGGGGCTAGGTAGTTCTTTGTTGTGGGAGACTGTGCATTGTGTGATTGTTAGCAGCATTTCTAGCCTCTGCCCACTAGATGTCAGCAGCACTCCACATTTTGACAACCCAAAAAGTCCCCAGATGTTACCAAATGTTCGTAGGGGTCAGAATTATTCCTTATTGAGAACTGCTTTAGAATTTCTTTTGATATAAGTCTGCTGGTGTGGTGACTTCTTTGTTAAAAATACCTATTTCATCATTCTTAAAAAAATTTTTTTTAATGTTTATTTTTGAGAGAGAGAGAGAGAGAGAGAGAGGGAGGGCGGGCATATGAGAGGGAGACACAGAATCTGAAGCAGGCTCCAGGCTTCGAGCTGTCAGCACAGAGCCCAACTCGGGGCTCAAACTCAAGAACTGCAAGATTGTGACCTGAGCCAAAGTCGGACGCTTAACTGACTGAGCCACCCCAGCACCCCGATTGCTATTTTAAATATAATCTGTCTTTTTTTTTTTCCCTTTGGTGGCTTTTATAGTCTTCTCTTTATCTTCAGGTGTTCTGCAGCTTCCACTGTGCTGTGTTTATGTATAGAACTCTTTTTGTTTATTCCACATGGGAGTTACTAAGCTTCTTGAATCTATGGATTGATGTCTGTCATTAGTTATATAACATTTTCAGCTGTTATCTCTTCACCTTGTGCCTTTGAACATCTCTTTGTCCTTCTCACTCTATCTTCCATGTCTCTTAACTTTTTATGTGTTTTGCATCTGTCTGTGTTGCAGTTCATATAATTTCTTCTTTTCTGTCATCCAGTTCCTTAATTCTCCTTTTAACTCTAATGTGGTATATCTGATTCATTTTCCAATATACTGTAGTTTTCTCTTTTCTGAAGATATTTTCAAGTTTATTTTGAAACAGTCTGCTTCTTTAAACATAGTTAGCATAATTATTTTATGAGATGTGCCTGATTATGTCAGTATCCAAAATCACTTGGGTCCCATTCTATTCTCCCTTGTTTTTGCTTTTTGTTCATGCTACTTTGTATGGTTAGTTTATTTTTTATTCTTTAGTATCTGTTGAACTTGGAAAAAATTGTTGATGAGAATTATTTGTGGCCAAGGATGAGAGTCAATTTCTCAGAGAGAATTTACTGTTACCAGGTACCTGGGGAACGATTTTTAGCATTTGAAGCTCTTTTTTCCCCCCTTTATTTTATTTTAATTTATAGAGAGAGAGTGTATGAGTAGGAGAGAACAGAGGGGGAGAGAGATAATCTTAAGCAGTCTCCACACACAGCATGTGAGGCTCAATCCCACAACCCTGGAATCATGGCATGAGTCCAGTTCAAGATGCTCAACCAGCTGAGCCATCCAGGTGCCTCGAGGCTCTTTTTTCCCCTAAGTAATGTTATTATGGGCCATAAGTCTGCTGGAGAGCTAGTTACATCTTCAGCCCTTCCCTTCCCCATATCCATGCAACTTTCCTCCTTTTACCTTACCTTGAGGGTGTGGCCCTTTGGAAGTCCCAGGTTAATAGGGGGTGTCCTATCTTTACATAGAAAAAACCCTGGCCTTTCATGTCCCCTTCTCCTTTGAGAGCAGTCAGTTCATCTCTGCCTTGAATAAGCAATTCTGTTTATTCTTTATTTGTTCTTGTCCTAAAACTTTGCCCTGGTGATTTAGAATCTAGAGTCTTCAGAACATAAGTGAAGCAGAGGACAGAGAAATGTCAAGAAATATGAAAGGTCTGACATTTTACACTGTGTGCAAGCTGATAAGCTAGGTTGCCTCAGTTTCATGGATGCTGGCAGAAGACAGAATTCTGGTTCAGAAAAAAGGGCTTTTATAACTCGTGGCATAGCAAATAGCATGAGTCTCATGTTTGCTCAGTTCCCCTTGCCCTCCAAGTTGCATGGAATACTGTAGAGTTTGCATCATTGCTCAGGGGAGACTTCAGGCTTAAGAAATCCCAGACTTTTGAAGCACCTGGGTGGCTCAGTCAGTTTAGCAGCCAGCTCTTCATTTCGGTTCAGGTCATGATCTCATGGTCGTGAGATCAAGCCCTGTGTTGGGCTCTGTGCTGTGTGTGGAGCCTGCTTAAGATATATTCATTCATTCTCTCTCTCTCTCTCTCTCTCTCTCTGTCTCTCTCTCTCTCTCTCTCTCTGTCTCTCTCTCTCTCCCCCGTCTCCCTCCCTCCCTCCCTCCCTGTCTCTCTCTCTCTCAAATAAAAAGGAAACCCCAAACTTTTAAAGAAAGCTGCTAGCACACCTGTCCAAATTTTGCCCTAGAGGAGACATTACTTTTATTGTTCTGGACAGCAAACAGATCTGTCCAGATTTGTCTTTCTCTTGTCCAGATACTAACTTATCTTTCAAAGATGTTCACCATACAAACATCCTTGAAAAGAGTCCAGAACAGAAGTTGCCTCTGCTTGGAAGACATACAGAAATACAAGAGACCCATAGAGAATTAGGTTATATCCTTCAACCGGAAGGATATAAGAATATATCCTTTTTGTCCTGCTTTCTCCTTGTTCTGTCTTCCCAGCATTTTTTTCCTAGATGACAGAAAACTAGATGATTTTATTCTTTTACTTTTGTCACATATATCTTTCCACCCAACCCCATTCTCATACTTTTTTTTTTTTTTTTTGGTGTGAAATTTACTTTTTAGCCAGGCTTTTGAGAACAAATAAATGCCATATGTTGAGGCATATGTGTACTGAAACAGTATGTTTAAAACTTTTTAATTGGTTTCTTTGTGATTGGCTCTGAAGGCAGTGACTGTCTATTGTCTTTTTTATTTTGAAGGTGTAGCACAGTGCCTGGCAGAGAGGTGACACTTACTAGGTCTTGTTATCTATTTAATCTAAACTCTTAGTCCTGATATTCAAAACAGTGTTGTCTGGGTTTGCTTACCTGACCACCCCCACCCCTATTCTCTAGTGTAGTGTTTCGCAAAATACAGTATACATTCCACCACTGGTGGGACTCCACATCTCTTTAAGTGGTGCATAGATGAACATTTTTATTATGTTATTTTTTTTTTAATTTATTTATTTTGAGAGGGAGAACACATGAGCAGGGGAACACATGTGCAGAACCTGATGTGGAGCTCAAACTCAAAAATTGTGAGATCATGTCCTGAGCTGAAATCAAGGGTCAGACGCTTAACTGAGTCACCCAGGCACCCACATTTTTGTTTTAACGTGTTGAATTCAAAGATACCAGGTTGCTTATTTGAAAGTTAGGGCATTGGATGGAACAAGATGGATTGTCAGCAATGAGAATGACCTATTCAAACTTAGAACAGAAAACATTTCTCTCTGGCCATGTTGACATGAAGAAGATGGGAAGGTTAGCATCATCTCCTGTGTTCCACCCCTTACATTGCTTGGCTGGAAATAAAAATATTGGTCAAATGCCCTGAAGTGAGGAAATGTAGAATTCGAGTTAGAAAAGTCAAAGATACATCCAGAAGAAAGCATAGTAATAACTTCACTAAGTTATAGTGTCCAAAATCAGAAAATATTTCATTAATTTGCAAAACTTAATTTGTTCAGCATCACATGTGCCAGTTGGGTTAAGACCCTAGCTTGAGAATACAGTGTGGAGCAAAAAGAGGCAAGTTCCTCATCTTCAGAGCACTTGCTGTCTGGTGGAGGAGACAACACACGGACCAGATACTCACCCAGATAAAACTAACACTGAGAAGCGCAAAAGGTCATGCATAAAGACATAGGATAATATGAGAGTCTATATGATAGGGGATTTGACCTTGTGGGGAATAGGACAGCTTTTCTAAGGAAATGATGCTAGAGTTGAAATCTGAAGGATGAGTAGGTGTTAACTTACAGGAATGAAGGGAAGACCTTTCTACGCATGTGAGGGAATGTCTGTGCCAAGGCCTTGGGAGGGAGCAGAAGTAAAAGGAACTGTCAGGCTCCGCTGTGGGCAGAACTAGGAGAACATGTTTAAGATGAAGCAGGAGAGGGAGGAAGGAGACAGTCTGTGCAGGGCTTTGTAGACCATGATGAGTTTTTTAGTAGGTGTTTAAGAATTGTTTTGTGTGGTTTTTATTTTATTTTATTTTTAATTTTTATTTATTTTTTTCCACTGGAGAACTATTGGGATCCCATGTTTTGTGTGGTTTTTAAATTAAAAATACAATATACATTTTTTTAAAGTTTATTTTGAGAGAAACAGAGACAGCACGAGCAGGGGAGGGGCAGAGAGAGAGAGAGAGGGAGAGAGAGAATGAGAATGAATGAATGAATGAATGAATGAATGAATCCCAAGCAGGCTCCATGCTGTCAGCACAGAGCCTGACCTGGGGCTTGAGCTCATAAACTGTGAGATCGTGACCTGAGCCGAAACCAAGAGCCAGTCGGTTGAACATCCACCTTCAGCTCAGGTCACAATCATGTGGTTCGTGAGTTCAAGCCCCACATTGGGCTTGCTGCTGTCAGCCCAAAGCCTGCTTCAGATCCTCTGTTCCCCTCTCTCTGCCCCTCCCCTGCTTGCACTCTTTGTCAAAAATAAACATTAAAAAATGCAATATTTAGTAACAACATTGTTTTGATTATATTTATTTTTATATTTCCCATAGAGTTATGGCAAATGGTACTAGTTTTTACTTATAGTGAAAAAAGGTTTTTTTTTTTTTAAGTGCAAGGAGATACTTTAAAGAAAACTATTAAGTAGGTAGGTGTATAGGAGATACATGGATTTGGCATTCTGAAAGCATGTAGTTGAATGTGAATTCTTATCCAGTCACTTCTGTTTACCATGTGTAAATCCTAACTTTCCAAAGATCATTTGAATCTTTTGAGACTTAGGAAGAGTGACATTTTGGAGCAAGTACAGCATACACTTAATTACAGAAAAAAATTTAAAACCACAAAGTTATGGTTAAATTATCTTTACATTAAATAACAAACTTAGATGTAATTATCTGGTTCATTTTATTTTTCATTTGTATTTTGAATTAATGGCTCCAGTCCATTAAGAACTGAGCAGATACCCTGGACTTAAGGATATGCCACCGTTGATGCTGTAGTAATTAACAAATCATAATTTCAAATGTCAAAACAGTCTTGTTTCTTCTTTTTCCTTGAAATGAAAAAGCAAAACAAATATACTTGATATGTTGGAAGCAAACTGAGAACATAGAGTGAGAGGTTGTAAACTCTTTGCTTGGCATCAGGAGGCACAGGGTGTCTTGGAAAAGAGCACTGGGCTCTGCAGCTAAATAGGACCAACCACTGTTGTGGTCACTGTTGTGCTGGGTACTTTTCAAAAAACTTACTATGGACAATTTAAAACATATTCATAATAAGATATTTATGTATATATGTATGTATGTATATTAAAAGACAGAACACAAGCAGGGGAGGGGCATAGAGAAAGGGTGTCAGAGTCTGAAGCAGGCTCCAGGCTCTGAGCTGTCAGCACAGGCTCTGTGCTGACAACAGCGAGCCCAGTGTGGGGCTTGTACTCACGAACTATGAGATCATGACCTGAGCTGAGTCGGAGACTTAACCTACTGAACTACCCAGGTGCCCCCAGAATAAGACGTTATTAGGTTGAACTCTCATGGCTCTTATGACCCACTTTGAGCATTTATTAACTCAGAGCATTTATTAACTCAGGGCTTCTTGTCCTCCCCCTACCTACCCCACCAACCAAATGGATTATATTGAAACAGATATAAATATCCTAAATATCATCATTTTAGCCTTCAGTAGTTCAATACATTTCTCTGAATTATGAGGACTCCTTTAAAAAAACCAAAACCACAATACTATCGTCACACCTAAAGGAATTATTACTTAATATTGCCAAATATCCATTCAGTGTTTAAGATTTTCCTGATTGTTATTTATTACCTGATTGTTATTTATTGTATGTGCACACACATACTTAAAAAAATTTAAGGGTGCCTAGGTAGCTTAGTTGGTTGAGTGTCCCAACTCTTGATTTCTGCTCAGGTCATGATCCCAGGGTCATAGGATTGAGCCCTGCATCTGGGATTCTCCCCCCTCTCTCTCTTTCTGGTCTCTTTCTCTCTCTCTCTCTCTCTGCTCCCCTCCCCCCCCCTTCTCACCCACTCGTGCACTCTCTTGCTTTCTCCCAAAAAATTTTTTTTTAATTGAAGTAAAATTAACATACAATGTCATATTAGTTTCAGATGTACAACATATTGATTCAGTAGTTCTTTTTTTTTTTTTAATTTTTATTTTAGAGAAAACAAAAGAGTACACCAGACAGGGAGAGGGGCAGAGGGAGAGAGAGCAAGAATCCCAAGCAGGCTGCATGCTCATCAAGGAGGCTGACACAAGGCTCGATCCCACAGGTGCTCCTGATTCAGTAGTACTATACATCACTCACTGCTTATCGTGATGTGTAGTCACCATTTGTCACCAAACAATGTTACTACAATATTAATGATTATATTACCTATGCTTACTTTACATCCCCTTGACTTATTTATTTTATAACTGAAATTTTTTACCTCTTAATCCCCTTTATCTATTTCAATCCATCCTCCTCCAACCTCCCCTCTGGCAACCATCAGTTCTCTGTATTTTAGAGTCTGTTTTTTCTATTCTACATAAAGGTGAAATCATACAATCTCTGTCTTTTTCTGTTTGACTTACTACATTTAGCATAATATCCTCTGGGTCCATCCATGCTGTCACACATGTCAAGATCTCATTCTTTTTTGGGGCGCCTGGGTGGCGCAGTCGGTTGGGCGTCCGACTTCAGCCAGGTCACGATCTCGTGGTCCGTGAGTTCGAGCCCCGCGTCGGGCTCTGGGCTGATGGCTCAGAGCCTGGAGCCTGTTTCCGATTCTGTGTCTCCCTCTCTCTCTGCCCCTCCCCCGTTCATGCTCTGTCTCTCTCTGTCCCAAAAATAAATAAAAAACGTTGAAAAAAAAAATTAAAAAAAAAAAAGATCTCATTCTTTTTTATGGCTGAGTACCATTCCATTGTGTGTATATATCACATCTTCTCTTTCCATTTTATCTGTCTGTGGACACTTGGGTTGCTTCCATACCTTCACTATTGTAAATAATGCTGCAAAAACATAGAGGTACATATATCTTTTTGAATTAGTGCCTTTGTTTTCTTTGGGTAAATACCCAGTAGTGGAATTACTGGATCATACAGTATTTTACTTTTCATTTTTTAAGGAACTTCCATACTGTTTCCCATAGTTCCTGTACCAATTTATGTTCCTGCCAGCAGTGCATGACGTTCGTTTTTCTTCACATCCTCACCAACACTTGTGATTTCTTGTCTTCTTGATTCTATATCTGACAGGCATAAAATGATATCTCATTGTGGTTTTGATTTGCATTTCTCTGATTATTAGTGATATTGATAATTTTTTAATGTGTCTGTTGGATACCTGTATATCTTTGAAAATGTTTATTCAGATGTACAGTTTTTTTACTCCGGTTATTTGTGGTTTTGGTTTTGAATTGTAGAACTTCTTTATTTATTTTGGATATTAATCCCTTATCAGGGATCATTTTCAAATATCTTCTCCATTTCAGTGGGTTGCCTTTTCAACCCACTAATCAATTAGTGTTAATGATTTCCTTTGCTGTGCAAAAGTTTTTAATTTTGGTATGTTTCCAATAGTTTATTTTTGCTTTTGTTTCCCTTACCTGAGGAGACATATCTAGAAAAATGTTGCTAAAGCCAATGTTATTGCCGGAGTTTTATAGTTAGTTTCAGGTCACATTTAGGTATTTAATTCATTGTGAGTTTATTTTTATGTGTGGTAAAAGAAAGTGGTCCAGTTTCAATTTGTTGCACGTAGCTATACAGTTTTCTCAGCACTATTTGTTGAAGAGGCTATCTTTTCTCCGTTACATAGTCTTCCTTTGTAGTAGGTTAATTGACCATATAAGTGTGGGTTTGTTTTTGGACTCTTTGTTCTGTTGATATATGATTACGATAGCTTTGTAATATATTTTGAAATCTGGGTTCCTTCAGCTTTGTTATTCTTTCTCAGGATCTCTTTGGGTGTTTGGAGTCTTTTGTGGTTCCATACAGATTTTAGGATTGTTTATTCTAGTTCTGTGAAAAATGCTGTGGCTATTTTGATAGGGATTGCATTGAATTTATAAATTGCTTTGGGTAGTATGAACATTTTAACAATATTCTTCCAGTCAATAAACATGTCATATTTTTCCATTTGTTTGTGTCATTTCAATTTATTTTTATCAGTGTTTTATAGTTTTCAGAGTACAAGTTTTTCACCTCCTTGGTTAAGTTTATCCCTAGGTGGTGGTGGTGGTGGTTTTAATGGTGGTTGCCAAGGGCTTGCCAAAGAGTTAGGAGGAGGGGTATAGGAAATTATTGTTTAATGGGTACAAAGTTGTTGTTTTTTATTTTAGAGAGAGAGTAGGGGAGAGGAGCAGAGAGAGAGAGAGAAAGAATCTCAAGCAGGCTCCACACTCAGCAAGGAGCCTGATGTGGAGCTCGATCCCATGACCCTGGTATCATGACCTGAGCTGAAATCAAGAGTCAGATGCTCAACTGACTTAGCCACCCTAGGAGCCCCATTGTTGTTGTTGTAAAGATTTTTTTTGTTTTCAAGTAATCTCTACATTCATCATGGGGCTCGCACCCACAACCCTGAGATCAAGTGTCACATGCTGTACTGACTGAGCCAGCCAGGTGCCCCAATATTTTATTATTTTTGATAGAATTGTAAATGGAATTGTTTTCTTTTTCTGCTGTTTCATCATTATTGTATAGAAATGCAGCAGATTTCTGTATATTAATTTTCCATCCTACAGCTTTACTGAATTTTATCAGTTCTAATAGCTTTTTGGTGGAGTCTTTAGGGTTTTCTATATGTAGTATCATGTCATCTGCAAATAGTGCTGTTTTTATTTCTTCTTTATCAATTTGAATGCCTTTTATTAATTTTTCTTGTCCGATTGCTGTGGGTAGGACTCCCAGTACTATATTGAATAAAAGTTGTGAGAGTGGACATCTTTGTCTTGTTTCCAGTCTTTAGAGGAAAAGCTCTATTTTTCAGTATTGAATATGATGTTAGCTGTCGGTTTGTCATACATGGCCTTTATTATGTTGAGGTATGTTCTCTCTAAATCTTTGTCAAGAGTTTTTAGCATGAATGGTTATTGTATTTTGTCAAATACTCTTTGGCATCTGTTGAGATGATAATATGGCTTTTATCCTTTCTCTTATTATGTGATGTATCATGCTGATTGATTTGCAAATCGTGAACACCCTTGCATCCCTGGAATAAATCCTGCTTGATTTTGGTAAATGAAAATTTGTGTTTTCATTTTCATTTGTCTCTGTATTTTTTTTTTCTTCTTTGATTTCTTGGTCGACCTATTGTTTGGTAGCATGTTATTTAGCCTTCACATAATTTGTGTTCATTTTGTGTTTTTTTCTTGTAATTGGTTTCTAGCTTCATACAGTTGTGTTTGAAAAGATGCTTGAGGGGCGCCTGGGTGGCGCAGTCGGTTAGGCGTCCGACTTCAGCCAGGTCACGGTCTCGCGGTCCGTGAGTTCGAGCCCCGCGTCAGGCTCTGGGCTGATGGCTCAGAGCCTGGAGCCTGTTTCCGATTCTGTGTCTCCCTCTCTCTCTGTCCCTCCCCCGTTCATGCTCTGTCTCTCTCTGTCCCAAAAATAAATAAACGTTGAAAAAAAAAATTAAAAAAAAAAAGATGCTTGATATGATTTCAGTCTTCTCGAATTTATTGAGTTTCATTTTGTCCTAAAATGTGATGTGTCCTGGAGAATGTTGCATGTGCACTAAAAAAAATGTGTATTCTGCTTGTTTGGGATGGAATGTTGTGTATATATCTGTTGGGTCCATCTGGTCTATTGTGTCATTCAAAGCCAGTGTCCCTGTTGATTTTCTGTTCTGTCTGGATGATCTATCCATTGATTTAAGTGGCGTGTTGAAGTCCCTTACTAATTATATTACTGTCCTTTTTCTCTGTTTATGTCTGTTAATTGCTTTATGTATTTAGTTGCTTTTATGTTGAGTGTATAGATATTTACAGTTGTTATATCCTCTTGTTGGTTTTTTTCCCCTTTATCATTATGTAGTGTCCTTTGTCTTTTGCTACAGTCTTTGTTCTAAAGTCTATTTTGTGTGATATAAGTATTGCTATCCTGGCCTTTTTCTTTTCACTTCCTTTTGCATGGTACATGTTTTTCTAGCCCTTCACTTTCAGTCTACATGTGTCTTTTGGTCTGAAATGAGTGTCTTGTAGGCACCAAATAGGTGGGTCTTTTTTTTTCTTCCTATTTTGAATTTTTTTTAATGTTTATTTTTGAGAGACAGAGCGTGAGTGGGGGATGGGCAGAGAGAGGGAGACACAGATTCCAAAGCAGGCTCTAGGCTCCAAGCTGTCAGCACAGAGCCCAACATGGGGCTTGAACTCACGAACTGTGAAATCATGACCTGAGCCAAAGTCGATGCTTAACTGGATACTTAACCGACTGAGCCACCCAGGTGCCCCAGGTGGGTCTTTTTTAAAATCCATTCAGTCACACTGTGTCTTTGGTTTGGGGCATTAAGTTCATTTACATTAAAGTAATTATTGATGGGTATGTATTTATTGGTATTTTGTTACTTGTTTTCCAGTTGTTTTTGTAGTCCTTCTCTTTTACTTTCTTCTCTTGATCTCTTCCCTTGTGGTTAGATGGCTTTCTTTAGTGTTAGGCTGGGATTCCTTTCTCTTTATTCTGATGAAATAAAATAACTCTTTTGTGAAGTCCAGTGAGTGTCTTTATGATTATTACTTCAAATTCTTTATCAGGCATATTGTTTATTCCTGTTTCTTTTAGCTCTTTTGCTCTGATTTTGTCCTTTGGGACATATTCCTTTGTCTCCTCATTTGTCTAACTCTCAGTGTTTATTATTTGTATGTATTAGAGAGGTCTGCTCTGTCTCCTGGTCTTAAAAGTAGTGGCCTTGTGTAGAAGAGATCCTGTGGTGCCCTGTAGTAAAATGTTCCCTTGTCTCTAGAGCCAGGTGCTCCAAGGGTGTCTCCTATGTATGTGGGCCGTGTGCACCCTTTTGTTGTGGCTGAGTCCTGTTTGCCTTCAACCCAGTTGATTGCAGTGACCCATCTTTCCTGTTGTGGGCTCACGGGGCAGGGTTTGGTCCCTGCAGCGTTGAGGGGTCTGATGCCTCCACAGGCAGGAGGTGTGCATGGCCAGCAGTCCTGCTAGCTGGCTGCGGTTAGTCTCTCTGCCACAGCTGCGGGCCCACCAAAGGGCTTTCTCTGTGCTCAGCCACTTGAGGGGTTTTGGTTGGTGGGTGGGTCAACATTCAGGGTAGATGTCTCCCATCAGTCTGTCACAGTTGGGGGCACACTGATGGGCAGGATTTTTCTCCCTCTGTGGCCAGCTAAAAGGCTTGCAGCCCAAACGGCGTGCACACTTGCATGTGTAGCCAGCCGTCTTCCCCTCTCTCCTGCAGGAGTCACTTTGGAGTAGCATCAGTCTCTGCTGGGGCTGCTTGCCAGGTGTGGAGGGGCGGGAGCTACTTCTGAGGGACGCCCCCTGAGGCATGTGGGTGGATGGGGCCTATTTGCTGGAGAACACAGGGGTGGGGCACATGGTGCTAGTAAAGTTAGCACTGGTTCCTGCAAGTGTCCAGCTCACGTCATTCGCCTTCACTTTTGTTCTTGGAGAAATCTCTGGAAGAGCCTTGCCCCTTTAGTAAGTAAGTCTGTCTCCTTCACGTGTACCCCAGGCATTTTTCAAACGGCTGCTTCTATGCTGTGTCTCAGGCAGAGTTATTTATTATGCTGGCTCTTTACAGTTTCCTATCTCCCTCCAGCTCTCCCAGAGTTAAGCCCAGATTTTTAAAGTACCTCAAGTTAAGTCACACTGATTTTTAAAGCTCCCAAAGTTAAGCCCCACTGGTTTTCAAAGCCAGATATTAGAGAGGCTTCTCTTCCCATCGTGGTCCCCAGCACATGGGGTACCTGGTCTGGGGTGTGATCCTCTTGCTTCTCAGTGCTTGTGGGGTCTCTCCCATTTGTGATTAGTCTCCCCAGTGGGGTTGGTTCTCAACCCCCTCTCTGCTCCTCTTACCCTTTTCAAGGTGGCCTCCTCTCTATGATTTAACTGCGGAAGGTCTATTCTGCCAGTCTTTAGGCCGTGTTCAGTTAGCTGCGCAGATGGAGCTGTTATCTTCATGTGTCTGTGGAGTGACATGAGCTCAGGAGCCTTCCACTCTGCCATCTTTCTCACAATCCGCACATATATATTTGTCAACAGTTTATTGAGCCAGGATCCAAATAAGAGACAATATATGTAGGCTCTTTCTCTTCACTGTTTCCCTCCACCCTTTGTTTTTACCTTATTACTCATTTAATCTTCATTATAACTGTGAAAAAGATATTAGTTCCATTTTCAAAGGAGGAAGCTAAGGTCCTGAAAGGTAAAGTAATTTGCAGAGTTAGTGAGTGCCTTTAGCTGAAAATCAGCCCAAGGCTATCTGTCTCTAAAGCCTGTGTGCCTTTCAGAGTTAAAAGACTTTAACGTTTATTTATTCTTGAGACAGAGAGAGACAGAGCATGAATGGGGGAGGGTCAGAGAGAGGGAGACACAGAATCTGAAACAGACTCCAGGCTTTAAGCTGTCAGCACAGAGCCCAATGCGGGGCTTGAACTCACAGACCACAAAATCGTGACCTGAGCCGGAGTCAGACACTTACTGACTGAGCCATCCAGGCGCCCCATCTGTGTTTCAACCTCATGTTAAAATTGGGGGACCAGCTCCTTCTTTTTCTCTTTTCAGAGTGATCTCAGGATTTAGATTATGAAGTTTGAGAGTGGGAGTAGGAAAACACTGGTCTTTGGGACCCTGAATAATGAGTATTTTGTGAGGTTAGAACTGTGATAACAAGGGTGAGGGATTACTAATACCTGAAACAAAATCTGGTGCCTTTTTTCCACCTGCTAGACCCACAATCTGCACAAAATCACAAGGATTGCCAGAAACCCTGAATGAATGATTGCTTTTATCTTGTAGAAATGTAAATTAATTGCACCACAAGCTTTCCCCATTAGTTGAATGGTTGGCTTCAGTTGGCATCTGAAACATAAGACGACCTTCATTTATTTTCTCTGAGTGTAATGGTAACTCTAGAGCTGGACTCTTAAGATTTGTGAATCCTATTTTAACTCTTTAATTTTTGTGTCCCCCTAATGGGGTGCTGTCAAAGAGAAAGAGCCAGACGTATGTTAAAGGTAGCAAGACATGCTTCATTCAGATGAAGGCAGTAGAGAAGAGAGAGTGCCGCAAAAATTGAGCTCAAATCTGCTGAAACAAAAGGTACTTTTTAAATGCCAGGGTGTGCTAAAGGACAAGTACCGAAGATGTTAGGATGGGAGGTTGGTCGGTCGGTGTGATTAGGACGTCTGTGTTTGCTAATTGATGCTTATCAAAGTTACCCTCCTACTCTCCCACAGAGACTGGGAGACAAGGGCTCTAATCTTGCTGATGATTACATTTCAAAGGGATGGCTCCCAGGTCTTGAGACATTTCTGGGTTATGGAAGATTTATATCTCAAGAATCAGAGAAAGGATTTACAACTCTAAGTTTCCTAAAGTAAGCACTGTAAGCAAAGTGCGGTCAGGGGCCTTAGGTTTTAACTGGAACAAACAGTACATTTTTTGGCAGCATTGAGCTTTCTCGGGCAGGCATTTTAAGGGGGCTGGAGTCATCCTAGGGACATGGCCGTAAGCTGATAAAAGCAGTTCTAGAATTTGGTTTATGTCTTTTAGTGTGTGATGAGAGAGGTTGATGGAAAGCGTTTGTGTGGCAGTTTGCAGTTCTCAGTACCCGGATAAAATTTTATATACAAAATTTCATGACCTGCGCATTTTGGGGGATGATGAGGCTGGAATTTAATCCCATCTTGGGAAGGGGAAGAGAACCTTCAATGAAAGGGAATAAGGCATTGTTTTGGGGCTTTATGCAAACAAAAAAAGAAGGGAGCAGTCAGGAAGTTGATTTATAACACCTGAGAAGCAGCCTTGGATTTTGTTATTTAACTCTAAGATGGATGGTATGGATCAGAGTAGTCCACAGGAAGGTGAGAGATCATTGTTAACTGAAAATATTAGAAAGCTTCTTGGAAGAGAGAGAACCTGAGCTGAGCCTTGAAGGTTGATGGGTGGGCCTTTCTTGGCTTAGCATTTTATTGTGGTATTTCCATGACATCCCATCGGATTTCCATAGAAATAAATTATAATCTCATAATTGAATTATTTATTTTTAAATATTTGATTTTTCTTTTTTTTTTTTTTTTTTATTTTTCTTTAAAAACACCACACAAAGTTGATATTTCTCTGACTTTTTGACTCTTGATCTCTGGATTGGTTTTCAGCCAGATCTTTTCAGAATAACGTTACAATTTTTTAAATGTTTCTTTATTACTTACAGAGAGAGAGAGACACACACACACAGACACAAAGCACAAGCGGGGGAGGGACAGAGAGAAGAGAGGGAGACACAGAATCTGAAGCAGAATCTAGGCTCTGAGCTCTCAGCACAAAGCCCAGTGCAGGGCTCGAGCTCCTGGACTATGAGATCATGACCTGAGCTGAAGTTAGATGCTTAACCGACTGAGCCACCCAGAGCCAAAGTTGGATGCTTAACTGACTGAGCCAGCCTGGCACCCATCTAAATTTTTTTTTTTTTTAATGTTTATTTATTTTTGAGAGACAGATCACAAGCAAGGGAGCAAGGGGCAGAGAAAGAGGGAGACACAGAATCTGAAGTAGGTTCCAGGCTCTGAACTGTCAGCACAGAGCCCGACCCAGGGCTTGAACTCACAAACCGTGGGATAGTGACCTGAGCCGAAGTTGGATGCTTAACCAGTGGAGTCACCCAGTCGCCCCAGAATAACATGTTCTAAGCAGCCTCCACATTTTTGCACAATCAGTTCTCTGCCCCAGATACCTCCCAACCCCCCCACCCCCCATATACAACTTCAGTGAATTGTTTATCCTTCAAGACCCAGATGAAGTAGCACCCTTTCTTTGCTCCAACGGTATTTTCTGCTTTTCCTCTTCTATTACAGTTCTTATTGTGTTTGTTATAGTTTGTAACGTCAACCCCCTAGTACAGTCTCTGGCCCATAGAAGATACTTAATGTTACTAGATGTGGTTAAATATAATAAATTCTGAACTATGTTTTCCAGTGTTAAGAACTCAGTTATCTTATATGCATAGGTATAATATGTTAATTGAATTTTTATTTGTTCTTAGATGGCATTAAGAGGATCTGCGCCAGTGACAATTATACCTCTTCCTGGAGAGCAAGTACAGGTTCAGGGGGTCATCCAGACAGCTCAGTCTTCTGTAATTCACCCACCACACGTGCAAACGGTACAGAAATTCAAAGACTTAGTGGTTGAGAGAAGGGACTTTTATACACTAAGTCTTTGGACACAATTGAAGTTGCTATAGTTACAATATTATAAACCAAGATAGTAAAGTTGTCTTAGAAATTAGGCTATAGAACAAATGAGGCAAATGTGAATTTCTAATTTCATGTATGGACTACCCAGTGAAAAAGGAAAGCAATTTGGGGGGAATTTATTGCTTGGAAATGAAGGACTTTAAGAGACAGAATCTTTTTGTCCCAGTGGTATCTTTCATGAGAAAGAGAATTCTGAAGCAAGGGTGATGGTGTTAGTGTCAACAAAGTAAAAAAAAAAAAAAAAAAAGTACCTACTTTATGCTTTGTGGAAGTCAAATAAGAGCGTTCTCATAGTAGAGGCAAGTTCTTATTTATATCTGTGTACCTTCATATTACCAGCTGACAGGAGCAGGAAGGAAAAGGTGATCCTGGGTTCTTTTTCCTTCTACTCTTTCTCCCCATTTTATCTTCTGGCTCTTGTGAGTCTCCGAATGCCTCTGGTCATCCCTCATTTCTTCCTCCTGACTATTTAGTATCTGGTGGTGCTGTCAGCTCTAGAGCTGCATGTTTATGTGATTTTTCTATTTGAAAGGTGACAACTGCATGGATTTGTGAGTTTTTACTCTTAGTTGCTAGTCGTTAAATAGAAATACTTGATCTTAATTATATAAGTAAACTCTTAGTTCCAGAAATTATTTCTTGAGTTCATTGGGACACTTTGGAGTAAATTTAGGGACAGTGAAAATAGTTAAGGGTTTAGGTTAGAAATGGAAATCCATGATGCTTGAGGAAATATGGAAGGGACATATCTCTTAATTACTTTGGGTTGTGATCATTCTTTTCTGCCAAAAGATACAGATTTTAATATAAAATGTAAATAGCTGTACATTAGAACTTGTTTTTGAGGGAGATTATAGAATGTAAACAGATTTATAGAAATTTAAGATCTACATCTGATTAGGGAAGGCTTTCTGTAGATAGTAATGTAAAGCACTGATTTGTTAGGTCCTTTCTAGAAACCTGATTGGGTTATTTTATTTTTTAAAATAAACATGAAGTATTTCCTTGTCTCTCTAACCCTCCCCCACTCAGGCTCTGTCTGATTCTCAAAAGTAAATAATAAACATTAAAATAAAGATGAAGTAAAAAACCTATCCATAGTGCAACTTTGGACAAATATTGGGAAATTTAATACATTCTAAAAATCGAAAATAACTTGTTTTCTTAATTATACTGTAGGGGCACCTGGGTGGTTCAGTTGGTTAATCCGACTTTGGCTCAGGTTATGGTTCACCGTGAGTAGGTTCTAGCCTTGCGTCGGGCTCTGTGCTGACAGCTCAGAGCCTGGAGCCTGCTTCGGATTCTGTGTCTCCCTCTCTCTCTCCCCCCCTCACGCCCTGTCTCTGTATCTCAAAAATGAATGACATAAAAAGAAAAGATACTGTTATAGTTTAAAACTTCATGTGGGGGCGCCTGGGTGGCGCAGTCGGTTAAGCCTCCGACTTAAGCCAGGTCACGATCTCGCGGTCCGGGAGTTCGAGCCCCGCGTCGGGCTCTGGGCTGATGGCTCAGAGCCTGGAGCCTGTTTCCGATTCTGTGTCTCCCTCTCTCTCTGCCCCTCCCCCGTTCATGCTCTGTCTCTCTCTGTCCCAAAAATAAATAAACGTTGAAAAAAAAAAATTAAAAAAAAAATAAAATAAAATAAAACTTGCATGTGGTTATTATCGTGTTGACATAATTTTATAGGACTTATTATTAACAGTTACCATTTAATATGTCCTTGCTATATGCTATGCACTCAGTGCTTTACAGGTATTTGTGAAGTGAGATGAAGCCTAATTAGTACAGTTTTCTAAGTTGCATGTGCTTATACCTGCCTTTGCCAGTGAACTCCATCTTGCTATACATAATGGTCTGTTCTCAGTCCTTGTTTTATTTCATCTGTTAGCAGTACTTAACATGGTTGATCATTCTCTTTGATACACTGCTTTTGCTAGCTGTCTAGGACACGTCACTTACCTGGTATTTTTCCTGCCTCAGTGGTGGCTTATTCTTGGTCTTATTTGCTGGTTTGTCCCCTTCTTCCCAACCTGTTAATGTTAGAATGTTCCTGGGTTTTCTTCTTGGTCATCTTCTCTGTGTATTGAGCCCATCCAGTCTTAGGGCTTTATGGACTACCTAGAGAGCTGTGACTCCCAAGTTTATATGTCTAGCCCAAGACCGCATGCCTGACTTAAAGGCTTGTATATTTAGCAGTCTCTGCAATGTTATTATCTAATAATTTGATAATAGTTGGATATCTAGTAGCACTTCAAAATGAGCATGGCTGGAGTCCAAATCAGATTAATGATTTAAAAAACTGAGCATCAGTTTTTTATCAGTATAGAAATAGGGTGGAAATCAGAGACTGGCCTTTATAACTCTAGTTAAATAGTATTGCTTTATTTAGGGATAGACTTTCTTCTTTGTTCTGAGCATGCTGTATTGTACATTCCTTTAATTAGTTTGGGCTCTTGAAATAAATTTTGTTTTTTCATTTGCTCCTTTATTTTAGACCGTAGATTTAATGACAAATGAATTTGGTTGGCAGGAAGACAGATCGTATTTTCTGAAAGTAAGATTAAATTGTTTTCCACCTGCATTGTTTATCACCATAAAACCAGTTCTGTTTTTCAGGTGTCATCTTTATCAGAAAGTGAGGAGTCTCAGGACTCATCAGACAGTATAGGCTCTTCACAGAAAGCCCACGGGATCCTAGCACGGCGCCCATCTTACAGGTGAGTACTCGGCATTTTGGATCCTGTGTGCGTTCTATAACCAATAAGTTGGAATGGTGCTGTGCAAAGCAAACTATATAAAGAGGGAGCATGTGTCCGTATAGGATGGGAAATGTTAAGAGAGAGAGATTTGAGCCAGACTATGAAGGGCCTAAATTGCTGTGCTGAAGAGGAATTTAATCTTACCTTCTGGCAAAGCACTAGATTTCCATATTTACTTTTAGATAGTTAACTTTAAAAGCAACATGACTATAGATTTTAGGAATTGAATTGCTTTGTGTTCCCTTTCTTAGCTTCCTAACTCTGGGCCTCCGTCTTGTCCCTTTGCTGAAACACATTTTTCTGCATTCTGCATAATTCCTGCACATACTTTAAGCCTTATTTTCTCCTAGAAGTCTTCTGATTACCTTTATTCCAACTCCCAAGACCAAGTTATGTCTTCCTTCTGTGACATTCCTTTTACTGACCCTTGTTACAGTATTTATCTCAACCTGTTGGGATTCCAATTAATAATACATGGGCCAGGGGTACCTAGTTAGCTCAGTCAAAAGAAAATGCAACTCTTGATCTTAGGGTTGTGAGTTTAAGCCCCATGTTGCCTGTAGAGATAACTAAAAAAATAATAATACATAGACTGTGCTGGGTTTTTTTTAACTTTTCTTTTTACACTTATTTATTTTTGAGAGACAGAAACAGAGCACAAGTGGGAGAGGGGCAGAGAGAGAAGGAGACACAGAATCTGAAGCAGGCTTCAGGCTCTGAGCTGTCAGCACAGAGCCTGACGCGGGGCTCGAACTCACAAACTGCAAGATCATGACCTAAGCTGAAGTCAGATGCTCAACTGACTGAGCCACCCAGACGCCCCTAGGTTGTGGTGTTTTTTAAAAATTTGTTAATGCTTATTATTTTTGAGAGAGAGCATGAGCAGGGGAGGGGAAGAGAGAGAGAGAGAGAGACACAGAATCTGAAGCCGGCTTCAGGCTCTGCACCGTCAACATAGAGCCCAGTGCAGGGCTTGAACTCACAAACCGCAAGATCATGATGTGGGCTGAAGTCACACACCTAACTGAGCCACCCAGGCGCCCATGGGCTGTGCTCTTAAATAAGTTTTTGCACTGTAAAGCAATCATACAAGAGTAGATGCTCAATAATTACTTGTTGAACAAAACTAGAAGGTAGGAGGAAAGGGAGACAGAAAAGGATAAAGGAAAGGAAAGAGTGCGAGCAGGGAAGAGAAGAGAATCCCAAGCAGGCTTCATGCTGTCAGCGCAGAGCCCAACGCAGACCTTTAACCCACAAACTGTGAGATCATGACCTGAGATCATGACCTGAGCTGAAATCAGAAGTCAGATGCTCAGCCAAGTGAGTCACCCAGGTGCCCCTAGATTAATTATTAAATAAATTAATAACTTGTAGATTAACTTATTAAATAAATAACTGGAAAACACCAAAGATAACAGTAAGATCTTAAAATCTTCTAACGAAAAAAGGTAAATTACCTTGAAAAGAATGACCATTAGGCTAATAGGTTTTTGAAGGTAATATTAGAAGACAATGGACTATAAAATCTTTAACAAGAGAAAGTAACTATTGCTCTGGAATTTTATACCCGATGGAACAATCACTCCAAAATAATGGTGACATAAAATTCATTTCAAACTGATTTAAGAATTTACTAAAGGTTACACCTCAGGAAGAAGAAAAATGAGTCCAAATGGAAGGAATGTGAATATAAGAAAGAGTGGTGAACTAAGACATTCATTGATTTTTTTACTTTTTAGAACCTTTGATTTTTAGAACAGTAATGATTAATTTGTGTAGTTTAAAAACAAAATGCAAAGAATTATAGCAGACAGAAATATGTGAGATAAGGAATGGCTTATTAGATCCCTGTATTGATTACTTATATTGTTATTGATTAGATGACCTTAGATTATTGGAGGCAGTCACCAAAAGAATGCAAATGAAAGTTTAATTTCCAGGGTGCCTGGGTGGCTCAGTTAAGCATCCGACTTCTGCTCAGGTCTTAATCTCCCGGTTCGTGAGAGCCTGGAGCCTGCTTCGGATTCTGTGTCTCCCTCTCTCTCTGCCCCTCCCTCACTCGCACTCTCTCAAAAATGAATAAATGTTAAAAAAAAAATTTTTTTTTTACAGTTTTAAGTTCCGAACAAGGGGGCTCTACCAGCACAAAAGTTCCTGGATAAAGTACTTGTTAATGTATTGTGCATTTACAGGAAATAATATAAATATCATATTCCCCCAATAATCATAAAAACCATACATATACTGTTAAAATTTAAGTGAGTGAATTTGAAGGTCTAATTGACTATTAAAGGGCACCATCCCCTCTGAGAAGTTGTACAAAATGGAAGATTTGTATATAGGAAAGAAGGAGGGACAAAAAAGTTATTGGTAAAAGAATTTTTCCAGGCAAGGTTATCTTTCTCTTAGGCCTAAGTGCCAGGAGGTCTTATCATTGCAGATTCTCATCTTCCTTTGGTAGGATGGAGAAAGCCCATGTGACACATTACCTCATTGGTGCTGATCTGAAACTTTCTGACTAGTTAAGACTACATTTTTGGGGGAAGGTTGAAACTGCAATTAGATTAAGTACTAACCCCCCAGTTTGGGGACTCAACCTAAGTGATGCCATTTAGGGCTGTGGTTTTCTCTTTAACAGTTCCTTCCTTTTAATCAGACGTTCAGCTTAGAGATGTGATCAAATTTTAAGGCATTAGTGCCACTCTCAGTTACCATTCAAAAGTTCTCGCAGTTTTTGTTGTTCCTTTTGTGTGATCTCAGACGTGTATGTACACGTGCTTAATGTCTGTGATATTCACAGGTCACAGCTTCAGGTTCATATTCTCTTCGTGTTTCAGTCTTAGATCATTTGTTTGGTGGTTAGTGGCTATGAACATGCATTTAAAGCTTTTGAGAGAATACAACGCACACAGATTATTATGATTCCTATAAGAATAAATCTCAATATTTGAAGTGCACTCTAGAGCCTTGGTCTCCAAGGCCAGTCCCCTACGCCAGTCAAAATCAAGTAAGTCAAAGAAAGAACCTCGTGGAAGGAGTCAACTTTTTAAAGCCAAATGTCTTGTTCTGTGATCTTTTGTAATTTTAACTTTTCAAAAGTGTTAATTAATCCTGGTACAACAGTAGGTGGTGTTGGCCACAGCACAGACAACTCCTTCTCAGCTAACAGATGAATCAAGACAGTCTGTCTGTTATCAAGGACCACTTTGGCTAGAGGATCTAAGGATCCTAGCAGATAATGCAGTAAAAGTATGATCCATCGTCTTGGATAGAAACAGTCTACCTTGTTGTAAGCTACTTCTCTCTCTTGTCAATTTGATTTAGAGATCTCCAGCGTCTGTACAAGACCAGATGGAGCCTTCTTTAGCTGTGTGGTGTTTACCCAGGGCTTAATACCTTTTAGTTTTGCAGCAGTGTCAGTAGTCAGGAGCACTTGGTAAGGTACTTTCTAACAGGACTTGAGAGCTGGGTGTTTGTTTCTGGGTTTTTTTTATGACCTTTCCAAAATACCAGTCACCAGGCTCCAGACTTGTGACCAACAGGATCCTTTGATACCGTCTGGGAAGGCTTCTTTAACCTGTTGATGATAGGCTTTAGAATAAGACATTAAAGACTTCTAGTAACTGGTTATACTAGCATGAGACAGACAACAAGGAATCAGCAGAAAGTTGTACACCGGTAGACAGTGAGTGGTCTGCCTGTGACTGTCTCCTATGGAATGTATTGCAAATAGTGAGCAGAGCCAGTGGCAGCACTTTAGGCCAGCACCTTGCCGAATTCAGCAAGCTTAGAGATGTTGAGAACTTCATTAGTTCTCTCCACCTTGCCTGATGATTAAGGGTGATGGGGCAGTGATAATTCTGAGATATTTGTAAGGCCTTTATCAAGGCTTGAATGATTTGCCCAGTGAAGTGCGTGCCTCAGCGGAAAGTACAGCCCAAATATGGGAAGCACGTTTTCTAAGGGTTTTGTTTGTTTGTTTTCCCCTGCTGCAATACTAATGCCCAGAAATTTCTGGCCCAGAAAACATACATACACTAACAAGAAAATATTAATAGCCCATACGAGGTGGCAAATGAATGAAGTTCAGCTGCTTTGAGGCCTCTGGGAACAAAAAGTATTTCCAGGATTATGGATTTGACAGGTTAGACATTGATGGTAAGTTCTTTTTGCAATCTTCCAGAAGTCTCCACACCAATGTTTATTTATAATTGGAGTCCTCTTATACCATGGTGGGTGAAGAAATGTTAAAACCAAAAAATGAGATTTGCCAGAAAGTGAGAAAGAACCTAGAGGCCCGTCTTGGAGCAGGCTTTTGCCACGTTGTAAGGACATCGTGACAGCAGAAGTCTGGCATTTAGGGGCCATTTTTGCAGAAGCAAAATCAACTTACCCACACATGGCCACAGTCTTAAAAATACAATATAAAGAAGGCTTAGAATTACTTATGTAAACTACATGGGAAGCATTGTCAAATATCACATAAGCGTAACAAATCCTTTGGGATATTCCAAATCAAAAAGACTTTAGAACTTAATTTTGGGTGTGGCTGGCTCCATAGGTAGAGCATGTGACTCGATCCCAGGGTCATAATTTTGAGCCCCATGTTGGATATAGAGATTCCTTAAAAATAAAACCTTAAAAAAATAGAACTAAATTTTGGGGCACTCATCAAAAATATCAAATATAGGTTCTAAGGCACTTAGATCACAGATCATTCTGAAACTTAAAGGAGTTTTCACAATATTACCAAAAGCAGACCAAAGTCCAAGAGAACTTTGATTTTTCCCTCTATTAAAACAACAAATTCTAATTTTACACCAGCTTACTTTTGATTTTAAAACTCATTTTTAGGGGCGCCCGGGTGGCTCAGTCGGTTAAGCGTCCCGACTTCAGCTCAGGTCATGATCTCATCTGTGAGTTTGAGCCCTGCATCGGGCTCTGTGCTGACAGCTCAGAGCCTGGAGGCTGCTCCAGATTCTGTGTCTCTACCTCAAAAATAAATAAAAACATTAAAAAATTTTTTAAACTCATTTTTAAAAATTATTTTAATCTTAACCAGTTGGATCACACATGATATAGTTGCTTTTCAGAGATTCCTCTGCCACAAACCTACTACAACAGTTTTTTCTACATTCTGATTCGTCCTATGTTTTTCATCTTTAGACAACCATCCTCATTTTAGAACAAAAATATAAATATTTCTCATGCCCTTTTTTAACACATCTTTCCTGGCACATGGAGATGTTTTATTCTTACTAGGTTTAATTACATATAGCAATTAGACTTCTTAACCCTTAGAAACCTTAATTTCTACTGCAAATTAAAGCGTTCTTAAAATTTGCAAATCAAAATTTCCAAAAACATGTCCTTTAAAATTGTCCAATATAGCATTAACATATCTAAATATCTTTTGGATTCTCCGTGATAAATGTTATTAATGTTGCAGTATTTTATCTTATTTGGAAATGATTTTGGTATTTGATGAGTTTAGTGTTAGTTAAATCATTTAATCTATCTCAGTAAAACTAAGGTTTTAGATTCTGCCACCCCCAAATTGGAGAAAACAGTTTAAGTAGACATAATATCACTGAAAAGTTCATTGATAAACTTTTATCTTGCATACATATATTTGTCTCTAATAATTATGTGTAGATTATGTACAGATACTTCATTCAACATTTAACAAAGTCAGCCATTATCCTAAGCTATTATTTTTTTGTTGACAGAGTAAGAGATAACTTATGTTGTCTCTTTTTTTTTTATTTATTTTGGGGACAGAGAGAGACAGAGCATGAACGGGGGAGGGGCAGAGAGAGAGGGAGACACAGAATCGGAAACAGGCTCCAGGCTCTGAGCCATCAGCCCAGAGCCCGACGCAGGGCTCGAACTCACGGAGCGCGAGATCGTGACCTGACTGAAGTCAGAGGCTTAACTGACTGCGCCACCCAGGCGCCCCAAAAATCTTTTTTTTTTTTTTAAAGAAAAACTATCAGGCTCTCAATATCAGCATCCAGTTTGGTCAAATTTCTGATTATAGAGTTATTAAGTCCTTTCAAATATCTTGTTAGGTTTCAGCAGGACAAACAGTAAATATTTCTGGCAACCTTATGGACCCAAGATGCCTCCTCAAAGAGGGAGTGAAAGGTACTATCTTAAGAATATCTAGAGGTGGGGTGCCTAGGTGCCTCAGTTGGTTAAGCGTCTGACTCTATCTCAGCGCAGGTCTTGATCTCAGGGTTGTGGATTCAGGCCTGCGTTGGGCTCCTCACTGGGCATGAAGCCTACTTTAAAAACAGAAGAAGAAGATCTGGAGTTACTCCCAAACACAGCCAAAGAAAGAAGAGACGGCCTCCTGTCCCAGGCAGGCAGAAAGCCAAGCCATGTTCTTAGGAGGTAACAAGAAGCAAAAAGAAAATAGTTATTTCCAGGAGAGAAAGGATCATTATCCACTGGGTTTGGATTTGGAAAGGAAGAGACAACATGAATTTTCATTTCCCTTCTCTCAGCTCGGCCCAGGAGATCATCTATTTATAAAAACTCTTGAGGGTCCTCCCTAGTTTAAGAAATTCTTTAACTACAGCCCTCGGTTCAGCCTTAGAGTAAGGAATGAGAGATACCTGAAGAGGATCACCAGTAGCCCCAAGTGGTCTTCTTTCAAAAGGTCATTGTCTTTTCAGAGTGGAAAGGCAGTTCAGACAGAAGCTCACTAGGATGAGTACTCAAAGGACAGAAGAGAGTGGCAGGAATTACATCAGTCTTCTGTGTAGTCTTGTTTTAGATAATTTTTCTGTTTTTCATTAGCTGTTTGCCATGAGTCTTTTAATGAAACTATTTTGGGATTTTGAAATCTTTTGGAGGCCTCTTCTTGCCAATTAAAACAAGTAATCAGCCCTTGCTTTCAAGTGTACTTCTTAAATGAATGATCTTGTCTAATTCAGCATTCCTCATAACAGCCATCATAATTCCATGTTGTTTTGGTAAAAAAAAAAAAAACTTTTGTTAGGTATCTAACTTCTGGGACTATAGTTCTTAAACATAAAATAAGCAGGTTTGCCAGAAGGTGGCACACTAACTCTAGATCTAAAGGATCTCTTGTTTTAACTAGGCCTTTGGGTTTCTCAGAGCCAAACTAATCCCTAAGAGGGACTTGCTTTGGGGTTGGAATTTATGGGTTGTTTTACAGTGTGCTTCACTGCATGGAAGTTTTCTGGAGATCAGTGGGTGACCTAGGGTCAATCTAACCTGTTCATTGACTAGCTTCTACTATGTTGAAAGTCTTTGAGTTAGGTGGTAAGTGCTGTAACAGCTCTTAAGTGATTTGACCTGGACCCACCAATTTTTATGGCTTTTTGGTTTCTGAAATCCACACTAGCAATTACCTTTATTTACATAAAACAAGACAAACATGTGCCCCTCAGCACACCACCAGTAACCAAAACATGTCACTGTGGAGTGGTTAAGAGAAGTCTTTGTGCACTACCAGCAATTCCCAGTGTGAGCTAAACCAGCAGACTCTCATTCAGGGAGACTGTGGACTGGAAATGAATAAGACTAAACCAGCATACTCCAGTAAATGGGGACTGGAGACTGGAACTAGGAAAGGATTCCAAGGTGGAAGTGTGGTCTGAACCAAGGGCTAAGGGCTGGTGCTTCCTTAGAACCTCTTATTAGTCTAGCCTGATCCATTAATACTTTATTGGAAAGTCAGATCTGCAGCTTGAATGCAAAAAGAGCAGAGCTAAAACTGAGAGGGACTTACCAATGGCCCTTGGAAACAGGGAGAAAGATAGTGAACTCTGAAGGGTTTGCAGGGCTCGTGCCTGTGTTTTTCGTTGTCCCCAGATACTGCCAGAAGTTCGTTTCTGATCCTGAAGCCACCATATCTGTTAAACAGAATTCAGCCACGTAAACTTGAATGTCTAAGTGGCTTTATTAAATAATTCCTGAATTGGGCAGATCCTATCTAGCAAGTAGAGGGGAGCCAAGGAGCTATACAGAATGGAAGTTTTTGTTTTTTTAATGTTTATTGATTTTTGAGAGAGACAGAGACAGAATGCGAGTGGATTAGGGGCAGAGAGAGGGAGACACAGAATCCGAAGCAGGCTCCAGGCTCCGAGCTGTCAGCACAGAGCCCGACGCGGGGCTCGAACTCACAAGCTGTGAGATCATGACCCGAGCTGAAGTCAGACACTCAACCAACTGAGCCACTCAGGCACCCCCAAAACAAAAGGTTTTTAAAGGAAGGAGGGTGGGGCAAGAAAGTTTTAGCAAAAGAACAGTATTGTTCCAGCAGGGTATCTTTCTCTTAGTGGGAAGAGCAGTGGTTCTTTTGATGCAGATGACCTTGTCCTCCTCTGGGAGAAGGAGAGGGCCTATGTGGCCCTCACTGGTACTGATCTGAAAAGCTCTGACTAGTAAAGACTACATTTCTGGAAGAGGTTTATAGATTAGGTATTAAGCTCTGGGTTGGGGATTTGGCCTAAGTGATGCCATTTTGGGCCTGTGGTTTTCTTTTTAACAATACAAATACATGAGCTGAAACCAGAGTGAGAAGCAGAAGCAAGCCTGAAAACCAAAGTGAACACATTGCTTTAGGTCTACTGCAGGAAAGGACTCTGAACCTGAGAGTTTTGTATTAAGCTGGGATTCCTGCAGGAGGCTAGAACATCTGAAAGGAAGCTTCCCCCAAAGTAAGCTTTCTGCATTATACCAAATTAGGATCAACCAAATATGAATTCAGAGTGAAAAATCATCAAACATACAAGGAAATAAACCATGATAAGTGAGAATCCATACAAACAATATATAATCAACTCAGAAATGCAGGAAAAGTATTTTATAAAATTCAGCACCCATTTATAAATTTTTAGCAAATAAATAATAAAAATGGGCTTCCCTAGCACATATAGACCTAAGGAATTGAATGAACTACACATACGACATGCAGTGGCTCAAGTCCCAGACTGAACAGTAATTACCTGGTGCACATATGGACCAGATCTGAATGACACTGCAAAAGCTTTGAAAACTGAAATGACATTGGAACCACAGTCCACTGAATGCTGGTCAAAATCAATGGCCTGGACACAACTAGGTTGATAGCCTGCTAAAACAAGAATATCAAAATTTCTCCATAGGATTTAAACAAGATCCCAGAGTCTGGTATCATAATATTGAAAATGTCCCATGTCCCAAATTACTTGGCATACAAAGAACCCAGAAGAATCTTAACTTGGCATGGGAAGACTGTCAGCAGATGCCATCTCCTGTTGGCACAGGACACAGATGTTGGAGTTATGGGACAAAAACTTAAAGGAGCTATTAAAATGTCCTAACAAGTGTGAATTCTCTTGAAATGAATAGAAAGTTAAGAACTCCTAGCAAAAAGTAGAAGCTATAAAGAGAACTAAATAGAAATTTTAGAGCTGAGAAATACAGTAACAGAAATAAAACCTCACTGGATGGGTTGAATAGGAAAATAAAGATGAGGTAGCTTCAAAGATAGTTCGTTGGAGATTATCCAGTCTGAACTAAAGATTAGAAAAATACACTAATTTCCAGAGACTTGTGAGACAGTACCAAAAGTTTTAATATTTGTGTCATTTGAGTCATAGGAGAGGAAGAAGTATGTTGCAGAAAAAAATATTTAAAGAAATAATAGCTGGAATGTTTCCAAATTTGGTGAAACCCACAGATTCAAAAAGCTCAGCAAACACTAAGCCATAGATAAACACAAACCCCTCCCCAGACAAGTCATAATCAAACTGATGAAGACTAAAGACAAAAATCTTGTGCACAGAGAAAAATGACATTACTTTAAAGGGAACAGCGTAAATCACTATAGATTTCTGATCAAAAACGAGGCTAGAAGGAAATGAAATACATTCTTTTAAAAATTTTTAAGTTGGTTTATTTTGAGAGAGAGAGCACATGTGTGCATGCATAATTAGGGGAAGAACAGAGAGAGAGGGAGAGAGGGAATCCCAAGCAGGCTCTGCACTGAAGCACAGAATTTTAAAGTCCTGAAAGAAAAGAATTGTCAATCCAGAATTTTTTATCTAGTGAAAATATCCCTCAGAAATGGGAGGTGAAATAAATATTTTCAGATGAAGGAAAACTAAGAGCAATCATTGACAGCATACCTGCTCTAAAGTAACTGCTAAGAGGGGCGCCTGCGTGGCTCAGTCGGTAAAGTGTCTGACTTTGGCTCAAGTCATGATCTCACGGCTTGTGAGTTCGAACCCCACGTTGGGCTCTGGGCTGACAGCTCAGAGCCTGGAGCCTGCTTCAGATTCTGTGTCCCTCTCTCACTCTGCACCTCCCCTGCTTGTGCTCGCTCGCTCTCCCTCGTGCTCTCTCTCAAGAATAAAAAAAAAAAAAAAAAAGTAACTGCTAAGAAAGCTCTTAAGATAGAAATCTGGAAGGTTAAGAATGAAGAAACAGCAACAGCAAGATCTGGGCAAGTATAATGAACTATTCTCCAGTTGAATTCTTTAAAATATGTTTGGTTGACAAGAAAATATGGCATTGTCTGATGGGGCTTTTAATGTATGTAGATGTAATGCAGATGTAATGCGTAAGACAACTATAACATAAGGGGGGAAATAAAGAGACTCATTCTGGAGGTAAGGTTTCTAAGGTTCACTTGATATGGTAAAACAGTGATTCTAAGTAGATGAGGTCTATTAGAACTCCTTAGAGCAATTACTAAATTATATGAAGAGATTTTGTCAAACATGATGAATTAAAGTGGAGTTCTGAAAACTCTTCAAATCCAAAAGAATACAGAAGACTTTTTATTTATTTATTTTTTTTAAGTAAGCTCTATTCTCAGTATGGGGCTTGAACTCATGACTCTGAGGATCAAGAGTTGCGTGCTCTGGGGCACCTGGGTGGCTCAGTTAGTTAAGTATCTGACTTCAGCTCAGGTCATGATCTCACAGTTCATGGATTCAAGCCCGCATCAGGCTTTGTGCTGACAGCTCAGAGCCTGGAGCCTG
>NW_024412407.1:4118583-4151831 GCF_014898765.1 Herpailurus yagouaroundi | reverse complement strand
TTTTTTTTAAACATTTATTCATTTTTGAGAGAGGGAGAGAGAGCACGAGTAGGGGAGGGGCAGAGAAAGAGGGAGACACAGAATCAGAAGCAGGCTCCAGGCTCTGAGCTGTCAGCACAGAGCCCGACATGGGGCTCAGAACTCATGAACCATGAGATCATGACCTGAGCCGAAGTCAGACGCCTAACCGATTGAGCCACCCAGGCGCCCCCAGAAGACTTTTTTAAAAACAGAAAGCAGGGATCCTGGGATGGCTCAGTTGGTTAAGCATCTGACTATGGCTCAGGTCATGATCTCATGATTCGTGAGTTTGAGCCTTGCATCAGGCTGTCTGCTGTCAGTGCAGTGTGTGCTTCAGATTCTTGGTTGCCCCCCTCTCTTCCCCTCTCCTGCTCACTTCTTTCTCTCTCTCAAATATGAATTTAAAAAAACATAAAAAAAAAAAACAGAAAGGAAATAATTGGTAGGTCAAATGATAGCAATAATTGATACTTAGAAGACATGGCTTCAATTCATTAATTGAGATTATAAAACTATAAGCCAGTATTACTCATGAATATAAACACAGCAAAATAAGAGCTTTAGCAAACCAAATCCAATGACACATAAAAGGTGTTACACATGATGAAAAAGTAGGATTCATACCAGGAACGCAAAATTGGCTTAACATCTGAAAATCAGTCAATGGTAATACATCATATTTATAGAATAAGAACAAAAAAATGTATGATCATCTCAACGGACACAAGAAAAAGCATTTAACAAGTCCATTTGATAACATGCTCATCAAACAAATAGAAGGGAGCTTTTCAGGGGCGCCTGGGTGTTTGACTCTTGATTTCAGCTCAGGTCACGATCTCACAGTTAGTGGGATTGAGCCCCGCATCAGGTTCTGTGCTGAGCATAGAGCCTGCTTGGGATTTTCTCTTTTCCTCTCTGACCCTCACTTGCTCATGTGCACATGCACTCTCTCAAATAAATAAAGAGGGGGGTGCTCTTCAGCCTAATAAAGTACATCTATAGAAGCCCATAGCTAAGCATATTTAGTGATGTAAGAGTGAATGTTCTCACCCTAAGATCATGAACACAACAAGGCTGTGGATGTCTGCTCTCACGACTTCTACCTAACATTGTATTCAGGCATTTAGGCAAGAAAATGAAATAAAAGGCATTCAGATTGGAAAGGAAACAATTTGTAGACGACATGATCTCATATACAGAAAATCTTAAAGTACCCACTAAAATAAAGTAACGAGTTCAGCAAGGTAGCAGGAAACCTTACCATCTATTGATTCTTTGGCACATAGGTGTCTTAATTTCTGTACTTTAAAAAAAATCTTTTTAATGTTTACTTTTGAGAGAGTGGGGGAGGGACAGAGAGAGAGAGACAGAATCCAAAGCAGGCTCCAGTCTCTGAGCTGTCAGCACAGAGCCCAACGCAGGGCTCGAACCCACGAGCCATGAGGTCATGACCTGAGTCGAAGTTGGATGCTTAACTGACTGAGCCACCCAGGTGCCCCTTCTGTACTTTTCTTTATACTCCAAATGTTCCATAACTTAAAAGTGAAAAAGAACTGGGCGCAGCATTCCGCAGTCTCATGTTAGGCTGGCTGCATAAGACCACACAGACATCTTGTTAAAGGGATTCTGGAGCTCTGTCCCGACCTACTCACTCAGCTGTTCCGGGTATCAGATGGGAATGTGGATTCAGTAAACCAAACCTCTCCAGGCAATTCTGATACAAGCAGGTTTAGGAACCAGTGTGACCATTCTCCAAATGCCTAACATGGAGTCCTATAGGACTGCCCCTCCCTTATTCTCGATGGGGAACATCTGTTGATACAGTCTACAATTTTATTAGCTTTTGGTGGGAAGATTGTCCACAGTAAGGAGACCGTCTTTTTCAGTGTGGAAAACATTTTTCAGTGTGTTATAGAAGAGCTGAAGGAACTGAAGTTATCTGGCCTCAAATAAAGAACTGTAGCAATTGTCAAATGTTACAAAGTAGGGCATGGATATAGAATTTTGGTTAAACTTAAATTTCTTTAGCTTCACTGGGTGGAACCAGCTTTTGGTCTAAATAAGTAAGGGCTTAATAATTGAATGGTTTGCTATTTTGAAGTTGTAGATGACTTATTCCCGGAAATAGAGGCTGTTAGGAATGCTAGGGCATTCCTGCATAGGCTGGAAGGTTGACATAAATAACATAAAAGATCCTTTTCAATGATAAGGGTTTTTTCCCCCTTTATAACTATTTTTTGTTTTTTGGTTTTTTTTTTTTACAATGAACACAAATATTAAGATTTCTTTTTTTCTTTTTCTTCTAGAAAGAAATAATGCTTAATTGTCCCTCTGCCCCCAGTTGTGTTTTGGAAGTTCTTTCTTTTCAGCAAAGGAATCTTTTTCTATCTCCATATTCCTGTCATAAGTGCCATTTTACCAAGTCTGAGGGATACCTGTGGGATTATATTTACTTCCTGTTAAACAATTTTATTGAGGCACCTGGCTGGCTCAGTCGGTGGAGCATGCAACTCTTGATCTTGGCGTTGTGAGTTCGAGCCTCACTTTGGGCGTAGAGATTACCTAAAAATATTAAAACCATAAATAAACAGTTTTACTTATCACTAGTATTGTGTGCTTTTTATAGTAGTATTCTTATTTCTTATTGGTTTCTAAAAACTGTGGGCTTCTCACTATAGAGCTGAAGGGTGGAAAGATAAATTTGGTCTTTTTATTTGTTTTTAATGTTTGTTTATTTATTTTTAATTTTTTTTAATGTTTATTCATTTTTTTGAGAGACAGACTGAGAGTACAAGCAGGGGAGGGGCAGAGAGAGAAGGAGACACAGAGTCCGAAGCAGATCTCAGGCTCTGAGCTGTCAGCATAGAGCCTGATGCGGGGCTTGAACTCATGAACTGTGAGATCATGACCTAAGCCGAAGTCGGCTGCTTAACCGACTGAGCCATCCAGGCGCCCCAGTGTTTATTTTTGAGAAAGAAAGTGAGCATGAGTGGGTGAGGGGCATAGATAGGACACAGAATCCAAAGCAAGCTCCAGGCTCTGAGCTGTCAGTGCAAGGCTGACACGGGGCTCAAATTCATGAACCTTGAGATCATGACCTGAGCCAAAGTTGGACACTCAACCAACTGAGCCACCCAGGTGCCCCAGATTGGGTCTTTTTAAATGTCACTATTTAGAAAATGAATACTGTTCTTGTTAATTAATAAAATACCTTACAACGGAATCATCTCTCTTGTAGGGGAAAGAGACATTTCATACCTCTGTAAGGGCCTTGTACCTGTGTATTTGTTCATTGTCGCTTTTCCAGGAGCCATAAACTTTAAAGCATAACTCGCCTGCAGTACCTCATTACAGTAGTCTGTGCTGAACTGAGTGGCTCCTTGACAAAACAGTTAAAATGTCTAGTAGATTATTGTACTTCTAACCTGAGATTGAAAAAGGTTTGGCGGTTTGTTTTTATAAAGCTGTCCTTATTACCAGCATTAATTGAGTTTTATTTTTCACAGAAAAATTTTGAAAGATCTATCCTCTGAAGATACACGGGGCAGAAAAGGAGACGGAGAAAACCCTGGAGTTTCTGCTGTCACTTCTATGTCTGTTCCAACTCCCATCTATCAAACTAGCAGTGGACAGTACAGTACGTATAGGAATACGTTTTTCCATGATGGATACACAAACGCTAAAGAAGAGGTGTATAGAAAGACTGTCATGCTTTAATAGTGAGGATAATTAGTTGAAGGTTAGCATTTTGAGCCCAAAATAATGCAGAATACCTTTTCAGCATTATCTCATTTACTCCTTACAGCAACTTTGTGAGGTAGGCAGTTATCAATTTATGAGGAAACTGAGCCTTAGAGAGGTTAGACAATGTCCCTAAAGTTACCACACAGCTTGTAAGTGATGCTTACTTTGGAGTTTTGACAGATGCATGGAGTTGTCTAACCACCACAGTCAAGATATAATTTCATCACCCCATGGAATTCTTTGTGCTGTCCGTTTGTAGAGGATTTTTCCTCCCATTCCTAACTCCTGTTCAAGTCTAATTGACTCTTGCCACAAAATCTGTGTCCCGTCCCCTCACGTCTCACACCTCCAGTCACCACCATTACCCTGGCTTATACTCCTGTCTGAATTACTGCAGTGCACGTCCACTTGGTCATTTTGCTTCCATTCTTGCTCTTGTTTTCCATACTGCAGCCAAAGCAGCTTATTTAAAATGTCCATTAGATCACACCACTTTTGCTCCAGTGACTCTCCATCACCCCTAGAATAAGTCCTATAAGGCTAAGTTCCATTCAAGATCTGGCCTCACTTACCAAACTCCAATCTCATCTGCCACTGGCTAGCATTCTAGCAACACTGACTTTCTTGGAATTTCTCCAACATGAAACTTGTTTCTGCCTCAGGATATTTGGGCTTGTCACCCCACTGCCTGGCACATTGTTCTCCCAGAGTCTCATGTGGATGGCTTTTACATCCTTACTTCTGCTCAAGTGTCACTTCTCAAAGAGACCACTCTTCATTAAAATGTGCTCTCTTTAGTTAGCTTTCTTACATTTTTCATAGCATTTATATGTAATTATTAAAAAGTACATATTTAATTATAGATTATACATAATTATAGATCAGTTTATTTATGATCTGTTCTCAAAGATAAGTTCCCTGAGAGAAAGAACTTTGTCTTGTTCACAGCTGTATTCTTGGCCTGGAGGCCCTGGCGCATAGTAAGCTTTCAGTGAAATTTGTCATGAATAAGTTATTTAAAGACTATGTAAAAAAAACACCTCAATGAGGACACATAAGAAACTGAGAACAGTGGTTGCAAGGAAGGAGACCTGGGAACAAAGATCAGAGGCAGTTGAGAAGTTCACTTTCATTTTATTTATTTATTTTTTTTTTAACGTTTATTTATTTTTGAGACAGAGAGAGACAGAGCATGAACGGGGGAGGGTCAGAGAGAGGGAGACACAGAATCTGAAACAGGCTCCAGGCTCTGAGCCATCTGCACAGAGCCTGACGCGGGGCTCGAACTCACGGTCCGCGAGATCATGACCTGAGCCAAAGTCGGCCGCTCAACCGACTGAGCCACCCAGGCGCCCAGTTCACTTTCATTTTAAACAAAACTGATTTTTCTTTCCATACGCATCCATTACTGTTTTCAAAAATCTTTTTCTTTCTTTGTTTTAAATTTTTTTAATGTTTTTATTTATTTTTGAGAGAGAGCAACAGAGCACAAGCAGGGGAGGGACAGAAAGAGAGGGAGACACAGAATCTGAGGCAGACTCCAGGCTCCAAGCTGTCGGCACAGAGCCCGATGTGGGGCTTGAACCCACGAACCATGAGGTCATGACCTGAGCTGAAGTTGGACACTTAACTGACACCCCAAAATAAATACAATTCAAACTGGTGTTTAAGACAGCATGATCCAATAGAACTTCCTTGCTGAAAATGTTTTATATTTGCATTGTCTAGTATAGTAGCCACTAAGCCATGTGTGACTGTTGAGCACTTAAAATGTGGCTCGTGAGACTGAGGAACTGAATTTCTTATCTTGCTTTCAGTTAATTAATAGTCCTATGTGACTAATGGCTACCGTATCAGTGTAGATTTAGAGTAGATTCAACCAGATAAATATACATGTTAAAAATAGGAAGATAGGTTATAAAAATGAAAACAATTCTGTATCATTACATATGTTTAACATCAAAAGATGTGTCTCTCGGGGTGCTTGGGTGGCTCAGTCAATAAGCGTCTGACTTCAGCTCAGGTCATAATCTTGCAGTACGTGAGTTTGAGCTCCGCATTGGGCTCTGTGCTGACAGCTCAGAGCCTGGAGCCTGCTTGGGATTCTGCCTCCCTCTCTCACTCTGCCCCTCCTCTGCTCATGTTCCGTCTCTGTCTCTCTCAAGAATAAATAAACATTAGGGGCGCAAGGTTAAAAAAAAAAATAAGAAAAAAAAATTAAAAAAAAAAAAAAAAGGATTGTACTTATTTCAATTATAACATATGAAATATCTCCCTAAGGTTCTATGTAGTTTTCATAATTCCTAATTTTAATTGTTTTAGAATAAGCCATATTAATATGTCATAATTTTTAACGTGCTGATATGCTACTTTTCTTAAAGAATTTTTTAGGGGTGCCTGAGTGCTCACACTCTGTCTCTCTCTCAAAAATAAATAATAAACATTTAAAAAAATGTATACATATGTGTGTATGGATACACATTTTGATGTGTGTTAATGTATCAGTCTATATGAACATAGGAAATGATTAGGAAGAGGATGTACATCGAAAATGGTTACCCCAGAATAAGGGTGTGGGGTGGCCAGTAGAATAAATTGGGATAGAGAATAGGACTTTTTATTTTATTTATATATTTACATTTATATATATGTATATATATAATGTGTGTTGGAGAGAAGGCGATTGAAAACAATTGCTAATAGAAGTTTAAAACAAATGTCTGCATCTAAAAAATCTTAAACTGTCATTACTTCTAAAGTCCTATAAAGTATGTAGAATATTTGTTGTGTGGTAGTGGATGAGAGATAATTATATACTCCTGAAAAAAAATATTTTCAATTAAAACATACATTCAGATAAGTGTGTTTTGGCTTCCTGGTACCCAGAGTATAAAAGGAGAAAAAAAGTTGCATAATTATAATCTGATAAGAGGGCACAGAGATGAGGCATTAGAGTCTGAAGGGGATTTATTACGTGGGATTGCATAATGGTAAAATGTTTTCCATTTGATCATATCTTATGGGTGTTTCATGTAAGGTTTGAGAGGAAAGCATTAACATAAGTATAATTCATTGAGGGGCGCCTGGGTGGCCCAGTTGTTTAAGCATCTGGCTCAGGTCATGATCTCACAGTTTGTGAGATCGAGCCCCGCGTTGGTCTTCTGCTCTTCTGCTCTTCTGCTCTGCGCTGACAGCGTGGAGCCTGCATGGGATTCTCTCTCTCCCTCTGCCCCTCCCCTGCTCACTCACTCTCAAAATAAACAAACATTAAAATATATACACACACACACACACACACATATATAACTCATTGAAAAATGCTGTGGGGCACATAGTAATGTGACCTCTTTCTCATGACAACCTTATTGGTGATTTTCACTAGGAAGTAACTTGAATAGATTACATTTTTAAAATATCACTTAAGTAAATAACATTTAGTACAATTTAATAGTGGTTACCCCTAGACAGCAGAGCTCAGAAACAAAGTATGAAGATATATATATTTTCATTATGTAACCTTTTATCCTCTTAAAAATTTTCCCATAGGCATAGGCCCGTTTAATCTATTCAAAAATATTTTTAAGCTTATCATCTTTTTAATGCTTCTTTTGAATAAAAATACACAGTGTGTTAATGTTTCCTTCTACTGATTTTTCCTTTAAAAGTTAGCCATTGGTACCCTCTCCTAATGTTCCAGAACTGCTGTGACAGCATTAGCAATTAGCATGCAGTGCTCCATTGAGCCCATAATGTGTCTTGACTAATCTACAGTTTGAGACTAAATTTAAGATTAGTGCACCTGAACTATAAAATTTTATAAAGAAATGCCATTTTCTTTCTTTTACATATAGTTCACTCAAAGTAGTTAACAGTTACCAAGTGGAACTGCATTCAGACCTGTTTTAATAAGTAGTGGCTGGGTTTTTTTTTCACCAATCCTTTGCAATTAGTGTATTGTACAGCCTTACAATAGCTATGTTCTCTCTTTGGTTAAAGTTGCCATTGCCCCAAATGGAGCCTTACAACTGGCCAGCCCAGGCACAGATGGAGTACAGGGACTTCAAACATTAACCATGACAAATTCAGGCAGTACTCAGCAAGGGACAACAATTCTCCAATATGCACAGACCTCTGATGGACAGCAAATACTTGTGCCCAGCAACCAGGTGGTTGTACAAAGTAAGTATGTTTAAGTGTCTGTGGAAAACATCCCAATGTACTTTCAAAGACACTTAGGAATTAACTCACTCTTCTGACCACACAGCTGCATCAGGAGATATGCAGACGTATCAGATCCGTACCACACCTTCAGCTACTTCGCTGCCACAGACTGTGGTGATGACATCTCCTGTGACTCTTACATCTCAGACATCTAAGACAGATGACCCCCAACTGAAGAGAGAAATAAGGTTGATGAAAAACAGGTAGGTGGTAAAATTGTGCTGCCAGAATGGGTAACGTTTCTGTAAATCTCAAAACGTAACCAGGTGTTAACTGGAATTGTGAGTTAAAAATGAGAGCGTTTGGGGTGCCTGGCTAGCTCAGTTGGTGGAGCACAACTTTATCTTGGGCTTGTGAGTTTGAGCCCCACACTGGCCATAGATAGAGCTTACTTTAAAAAAAGAGAGCTTTATTTTACTGAGTGTTACGTTGTATCTAGTTCATTTCCAAAGGATCCCATTGCTCAATCTCTACTTAATATATGACCTAGAGTTCTTTCATTTTTATTTTGTCTTTTGAATAGTACTATTAAGCAGAGCTTTTCAAACAATATATTTTGTTCTTGCTGGGCTGACAAAAGTTAAATGAAAATAATAATTTGCTGCTTGCCATTGACAGTGAGAAGAGGAAAGAATTCCTAAAAAACTGATGGACACAGAAATGCTAAAAATGAATTTTACCCATGAATATATATCAGTGATTTAACCTCCAGAAACATTTACTTTCATTTTAAATGTATTTTAAACATAGTTGTATCAGCTATATGTACATCAGCCATGAAAACCACCAGTTCTTTGAGAAAAAGAATATAATGGGTACCCTTCTGTAGTGAGTTTAAGGGGAAAAAAAAGAGAGAAAGGACACTAATAAAAACTATATTAGGAATCAAAAAGGGTAGATACCCACATATAAAACAAATATTTAAAAAATTACAGGATTCTGTTTTTAACTCCTCTAAGTTAGAAAATTAGAATAAAAGGATGATTTTCTAGAGCAATAAAAATGATCATACAAGGACCAGAAGGATGCATTTAATTACTTCAAGATAAAATGTTTCTTTACTAAAAACTAAGAGCAAGCATCATTGTAATAAACTTAGTAACATGGCAGGGATTGTCCATTGTCTTGGAGGTTCCAACAAATGCAATAAGACAAGGATCTGAAGTAAGTTATGTAAATACTAGAAAAGAAGAGCCGTGTTTTTTTGTTGATGATATGGTTGTGTACCTAGGATACCCAAAAGATTTGTTAAGAATTACGTGAATGAGGCTTCTCTTTCTGATAAGTCGACCTCACTATGTAATATTATTAAAAGCTTGATGAAATATAAAAACCACCCTTTTAAATGATTGGATGAGCCTCCAGGGAAGTAAGAGATATCTATTGAGGTTAGGAATCAATCAGAAGCACAAGACCATGAAGTTCATAAGCACTGAAGCAACCCCTGTATAATCTGTAAATAAATTCATATCTTTGTGATTGGTATAGCTTTGGTATGCAGAGGGGACTAGGGGCAAAACCTGGGGTCTGTGCAACCTGGGGGAACTGGATCAGAGATTGTTATTCTTCATGAAGTCAAGACCCAAGCATAGTTGACCCTTGAACAATGGAGGCATTGGGGCGCTGACCCCCACCCCCATGCCATTGAAAATCTATAATTTTTGACTCCCCCAAAACTGAGTTGACTAGAATCCTTACTGATAACATAAACAGCCAATTAACACATATTTTTTATGTTATATGTAGTTATATATACTGTATTCTTACAACAAAGTAAGCTAGAGAAAAAATACTAAGAAAATCATAAGGAAGAGAAAATACATTTATGGTACCATATTAAAAAAAAATCTCCATATAAGTAGACTCACACAGTTCAGACCCGTGTTGTTCAAGAGTCAGCTGAAATTTAAAAATGGTCTGGGTCCATAGTTCCCCAACTTTTTGGAAGAAAGCAGTCTTAACACAGCCTTTAACAAATTCCCATACATTGAGTTCTAACAAATACAAGTTGAAAAATCACAGACTGTCCAAGGAATTAGGCCTCCATCATCATATGTGCCAAGCCTTTATGTTACTTTCACAAAAATCTTTGAGGTGTATATAATATTATTTCCAGTTTTTCTGAGATGAGGAAACTGAGGCTTAGGTTAATTTCTTTGCCCAAGGTTAAACTACTCAGTAAGCGGTAGAGGTAGGATTTAAACATACGGGTCCAGGTTTCAGAGTCCAAAGACTTAGATATTCGGTAATACTGCACTACCTTTTAGGAGCAAGAGTCATCAGAAAGAGCACACAACAGAACAACTTTTGTAAAGCCTTCAGTTATCTGTCTACTAGATTTAAAGAAAAAAAAAGGTGTCCTTGAAAATCAAAGATCAAGAGACTATAAAAATGATAAAAATTGGAAAAGAAAAAATAAAATCGCTCTCCGTAGCAAATATTCATCTGCTTAGAATATCCAGGAGATCATGTACAAAGTATTAGAAAGATTGAAAAATAACCAGCATTGTACTAGAAACCTTTAACCATTTAGTAGTAAAACAAGAACAGAGGGTATTATGAGGATTTAAATGAAAGGAAATCCTTACCTACTATTTTTTATATAATTGCCTATTTTTTAAAATGGACTTACAGGGGCGCCTGGGTGGCGCAGTCGGTTAAGCGTCCGACTTCAGCCAGGTCACGATCTCGCGGTCCGTGAGTTCGAGCCCCACGTCGGGCTCTGGGCTGATGGCTCAGAGCCTGGAGCCTGTTTCCGATTCTGTGTCTCCCTCTCTCTCTGCCCCTTGCCCATTCATGCTCTGTCTCTCTCTGTCCCAAAAATAAATAAACGTTGAAAAAATAAAATAAAATAAAATAAAATAAAATGGACTTACAGAAAAATTATTAGAAGTAATGAATTTATAACATTGCTAAATATAACACCAGTATTCAAAAATCGTATTTCTTTACATCAGTAATGGTTTGGTAAATAATTATTTAAAAGACACCATTTATGTTATCAACAAAATATCAGAGAAGAAATCTAACAACAAAAGATCTCCAGGACAGTTATGAAAAATATTGTACAATGTCTTTGAAAGACCTTAAGGAAGATCTAAATAAAATGGAGAAATAAATACTATGTCCATAGATATGGAAACTCAGTATTATAAAGATGACTATTTTTCCCCCAATTGATCCATAGATTCAATGCAGTTCCAATCAAAACCTAAACAGGTTGTTTGAAGAACTTGACAAGTTGATACTAAAATTTATAGAAGAGTAAAGGGCCAAGAACAGCCAAAATATTCCAGACAAGAATAAGGTGAGGAGGTATCAAGTTTTATTTAAAGCTGTGGTAATTGAAATAATGTGATAGTGGCATTGAGGGAAAAAAAAAAAAATTGACCAATGAAATAGCTCAGAAACTGATCCATGGACACAGGACAGATTATTGGGGGAAGGAGGGACTCTTCAATAAATGGTATTAGGATAATTATTGATAAATGAAAAAATACTGGATTTCTTCCTCACACCATACACAAAATCATTGCAGAGAGATTAAAGACACAGATGTGAAAGATGAAATTTTGAAACTTTTAAGTGAAAATACATAATCTTATGGTTTCAGGATTAGGAAAAGATAACTTAAAACAATGCACACCCCTCCCACAAACATTAACACAATAGATTAATGAATCTTCATTAAAATTAATAATTTCTGTTCATCTATAGAGTGAACATACAAGCTCCAACCCTATAGAAGATACTTGAAACATATCTAACAACAACAAAAAGATTTGTTAGAAAAAAGCAAAAATATCTTCTAAGTTATTAAGTACAACCTAATGGAAGAAAAATTGGCAAAATATATGAATAGGCATTTCTCAGAAAACACAAGTGGTTAATAATCGTATGAAAGATTATTCACCCTTATCAATCAGTAATCAAAGAAATGCAAATTAATACCACACATTTAGTTACCATTTATCCCCACTGAATTGGCAAAAATCTTCAAAGTCTAACCAGGAAGTGGCAAGGATTTGAAACGGTGAAACTCAGAGACTGCCTATGGCAGTGAAAGTTGGTACAGTCACTTTGGATTAATTGGCCTTATCTTGTACAATTGACCTGGATATGCTCTATGAGCTGTTTCACTCTGTGTATGTGACTGAGACTTTTGCAGGAAGTATGCATAAAAATGTTCACAACAACAAAAATCAGGAAACGGGCGCCTGGGTGGCACAGTCGGTTAAGCGTCCGACTTCAGCCAGGTCACGATCTCGCGGTCCGTGAGTTCGAGTCCCGCATCAGGCTCTGGGCTGATGGCTCAGAGCCTGGAGCCTGCTTCCGATTCTGTGTCTCCCTCTCTCTCTGCCCCTCCCCCGTTCATGCTCTGTCTCTCTCTGTCCCAAAAATAAATAAACGTTGAAAAAAAAATTTTTTTTAATTAAGAGAGAAATATACAGTGCATGGAATTTTAACCTAAGCCAAGAAAAAGACTAAAAAAGAAGCATTTATGGTATAAGATATAAAAATATGAGAAGTCAAATGATAGATTAGAAAATAATATATAAAAACAGGGGCGCTTGGGTGGCTTGGTTGGTTAAGCATCTGACTCTTCAGCTCAGCTCAGGTCGTGATCTCATGGTTTGTGGGTTTGAGCCCTGTGTCAGGCTCCATGCTGACAGCTCAGAGCCTGCTTGGGGTTCTCTCTCTCCCTCTCTCTCTCTGCCCCTCCCCTGCTCGCACTCTCTCTCTCTCTCTTCCTCTCTCAAAATAAATAAACTTTTAAAAAGGAAATAATATAAAAACAGATAAAGGATTAATATGTATAATGCACACAGAGTTCTTAGGTTGTCTTTATAATTTCTCATCGTAAAACAGGAAAAGGTATGAATGGAAAAAGGGTATGAATAGGCAGTTTACATAAGAGATCCAAAAGACCGGGGCGCTTGGGTGGCTCCGTTGGTTAAGCGTCCGACTTCGGCTCAGGTCATGATCTCACGGTCCGTGAGTTCAAGCCCCGTGTCGAGCTCTGTGCTGATAGCTTAGAGCCTGGAGCCTGCTTCGGATTCTGTGTCTCCCTCTCTCTCTGACCCTCCCCCGTTCATGTTCTGTCTCTGTTGCAAAAATAAACGTACATTAAAAAAATTAAAAAAAAAAAAAAAAGATCCAAAAGACCAATAGGCTTTTGAAAAGATGTTCAATCTCACTAGTAGTTAGGGATGAAAATGAATTAACAATAAAGTATACATGACAAGGATCTATACCTACTTGGAAACATCATTAAAATAAAACAGTGTAAAAACAAGTTGCAGATAATATCTACAGTACATAATATAAAAAATACTCAAAATAATACCTCTCTACATATGGGATACATGTATGTGACTTCACAGAAATAATCTAAGAAGACATTTACAAAACTGAGTATCAAGCACTGTTTGTAATTAAAACTTAAATAAAAATTGAAGAAACAGTGTCAAAAGCCATAGGACCCATAAATTTCACTCCTTGGTTTTGGGACATATGCTCACAAAGAAACTGGTGTTAAGAACATGCATAGCAGCTAAAATGAGAAACAGCCCCAAGGAATAGATCAATACACTATGGTGATGGTCACACAATGGAATACACTCAGCAACAGTAAGGAACAAACCAACTCGAAGCAACATCGATGAGCCTCAAAAGTATACTGAGTGAAAGGAGACCAGACACAAGGGCGCATACTGTATGATTCTGTTATTTGAGGTTCTAGAATAGGAACATCTTCATCTGTGGTGGTAAAAATCTGAACATTAGTTGTTTGGGGAGAGGACTGACCAGGAATGGGCACGAGGCAACTTTCTGGGACAACAAAGAAGTTCTATGTCTTGATAAGTGTGGGGGTTATATAGGTATGTGCATTTGCCAAAACAGATTGAATTCTGCACTTAAGATCTATGTATTCTGGTTCTGTAGAGATGTAGAGAGATGACCAGGGAGGATTACTGAGGTGCATTTACCATTTAAAGAATGTGAACTTTTTTTCTAACATTGGTTTTTAATGCCTATATTTAGAGAAGCTGCTCGAGAATGTCGCAGAAAGAAGAAAGAATATGTGAAATGCCTGGAAAATCGAGTTGCAGTCTTGGAAAATCAAAATAAAACTCTAATAGAAGAGTTAAAAACTTTGAAGGATCTTTATTCTCATAAAAGTGTTTGATTAAGAAAGAAAATATTTTTGCAGACTTGCCTAAAAATTAGATGGATTTCTTTTCTTTTTAGTGGAGTTTTATAAATTAAAAGGTCAAAAATGAAGCTTTTTATTTAGGCTTTTGCAACTCAAAGATAATCTTATGCAAGAGATCTGGTGACAGAAGATAAAGTGGAAAATGACCTCAAGGAAGTCACTAGCACAGGTGGAAGCCCTGGAAAAATGAAACCCACTCAAGAAGAGGGAAGTGAGCTCTCACACCAATTTGAATTTCCTAAATGACAACCCAAAAATGCCAGAGAAGATGAAATTTGGTAAATTATTTTTAAAATCAGTTTACCCTGTAGGTTTGCAGTTCTTACTGTTTCCTAAAATTTACGTTTTTCACTTTGTGTGCGCGCGCGAGTGTTTTATTTCTGCCAATAAATTTTAAGTTACAAATAGAAAAGCTAATACATAACTAAATATATAAATTATGTGTTCTGATTACGTATACTTGTTCTGTTGTCAGATCGTTGAAATGGGTTTTTTAAAGTTTGTTTCTTGGACTTGAGAGGGGTTTTGAGACTTGGGTTTAACTGTTTTTGAGGCTTTGTCCTCAAAGGCATTTAAGGTACGTGAATGGAGTATGGTGATTTTGTAACATTTTTTATCAGGATGGAAAGAGAACTTCTATTTAAAAGTTTGATACTTTTAAATAGTTTGTTTTTTGGTTACTCTGGGAATGGAGATTTTCTACAAATACATAATTGTTTTTTGATTCTATATTCTGTATGCAGTTGAATATACATTACCTATTCTGTTGTGCTTTAATAGAATGGAATGTTTACAGGCCCTTGAGATATTAGAGTATTTTTTAAAAATCTTCTGAAGATACATACCAAAGTTTTCCAAGAGGATTTTATAATCAATTTAATGTAAGGTTTATCAGATTCTAAAATCGTATGGTTATTAAGGCAATTTTATGTTAGAGACTATTTTGTAATGTAGCGAATGGTACATTTCTAAGAAAAGTGACTGCCGATATATTTTTATAGCTAATCTTTATAAATTCTAAAGTTGAGTTTTTAATTATTTTAAATGTTTATATAGTTTAGTAAAAAAAAAAAATATTTTGCATCTCAAAAGTATCATTTTTATATTATGAGAAGTAAAGTTTCCAGATTGGCTAATATTTGAATTGCAAGTTTTGTATGCAGTTTATCCAAAGCTCAAGAATGCCATCCGTACCCCAGTGTTTAACCTCTGTATTCCAGTTTGTATACACTCTGAAATTGTACTGCAGAACTATTGTGCGCTTCTTACACAATATGTATCATATTGTTGTCTGTGAAATTAAAGGATATTTGATAAAATTAAGTTTGCTGAATGTAAAATATATTGTTATGTGAACAGCAAGCTTCCTGATGGCCATTCTGTTAATTATACTAACTACAGGACCTTTCTAGTTTTAAAATAGAGGATAAATTTAAAATTCTGGTCTACACAGCTTGTTTTTAAAAAAAATTTTTTTTAGCGTTTATTAATTTTTGAGAGAGCTTGAGTGGGGAAGGGGCAGAGAGACACAGAATCTGAAACAGGCTCCAGGCTCTGAGCTGTCAGCACAGAGCCTGACGCGGGGCTCAAACTCACGAACTGCAAGATCCTGACCTGAGCCAGAGTCAGATGCTCAACCGACTGAGCCACCTGGGTGCCCCTACACAGCCTGTTTTAAGGGCGGATATCTTTAGGTGTTTGATTCAGTCAGAACCAATTATAATAAACTAAAAGTAGCTAATTTTTTTGTTCTGCAATTGTTTATGGTTAAGGAACCTGTAATGTGGAGATCTCAACACAATTGACAAATTTGTGTAATCTTAATGAAAAACTCCATTAACAGTATTTTTTAAATGAGACTCTGTTGATTTGGCAGTTTATGAAAAGAAAAAAAAGTTTGATCACCAGTAGGATTACTTATATCACTTATTATTTGATATGAAGCCAAGAGTCTCAGGCCCATTAGGCCCGAAGAACATGAGGAGGTATGGGGTCAGTGTGTTATACCAAGAGTATTTTAAAAGGTTACATTATATATAGGGTATTTTACAAGATTTTAAGAGAGTATTTGTTAATGTTTGGCTGCCATAGAGATCCTTTAGCTTTTAATGCCTTAACAGGTGGACATCCACAAACATTTATAAACTTAACACTGCCTGCAGACTTCTGGTGTAGGGCCTTGCTTGCAACTAAATCAAGTTAGGCTAGCAATATGTAACAGGCATGAGCAAGCTACTACTGAATCCATAAATGCATACCAGATTATCTTTCAAGAGGTTGGTTTTTTAATTTTTTTTTTTTTTAATGCTTTATTTTTTATTTTCAAGACAGAGCAAGCAAGGGAGGGGCAGAGAAAGACACAGAATCTGAAGCAGGCTCCAGGCTCTGAGCTGTCAGCACAGGACCTGATGTGGGGCTCAGACTCACAAACCGCGAGATCATGACCTGAGCTGAAGTTGGGTACTTAACCAGCTGAGCCACCCGGGCACCCCAATGTTTATTTATTCTTGAGAGAGAGAGAGAGAGAGATACAGAGCACAAGTGGGGCAGGGGCAGAGAGAGAGGGAGCCAGAATCCGAAGCAGGCTCCAGGCCCTGAGCTGTCAGCACAGAGCCCAACGTGAGACATGAACCCATGAACTGAGGTCACAATCTGTGCTGAAGTGGAACGCTTAACCCATCGAGCCCCCCAGGCGACCCTCAAGAGGTTTTTCTAACTTGAATCCAAGAAGGGGCTTATGAAATCTTAAAAGTGATTATAGTCCAAACCTGAAATTACACTCCAAAAGTTCAATAGGCCAGTGAAATTATTTCATTGGCTTAGTTTTCTGTTTTACATACATTATCAGTTTATTATGGAAATAATTATTGTCCAACAGTCTTGAGTATATAAATTAAGATACCCCTTTAATTTTACTGTACTATGAATGGCACCTGTTGGAGCTTTGCAAATCTTAACTACAGTTGACCCTTAAGCAATGCAGGGGTCAGGGGCATAGACTTCTGTTGCAGTCAAAAATCAATGTACAACTTTTGATTCCCTAAGAACTAATACAAACCTACTGTTGACCAGAAGCAGCCTTACCACTAACAGTCAGCATATACTTTGTATGTTCCATGTGTCATATATTGCATTCTTAGAATAAAGCTCAAGAAAATACTAAAATCACAAGAGAAAATACATTTCCAGTACTGTTACTGAAAAAAATCCATGTATATGTGGACCCATGCATTTGACACCTGTGTTGGTCAAGGATCAACCGTGTTTTGGTTCATTTAGCAATTATTACACTGAAGTTACTGTTTAAATCTGTGTTTTTCTCCAGTTAAAAAACATGGACATAGAAATAAGAATAAATGTTTATGGCTTGTAACTACATAGTTTTAATGGCAGTTCAAATTCCCAGAAAAGATGCTGTAAAAATGATATAAAGTGAGTGAAATTTGACCAAGGGCTTGATTTAAAGGAAAAGTCACAGGTTATAGTGAAACAATGTCAAAGTATATGAAACTCTAATTACATTTGTTATACAAAGTAGGTTTTTATTTTTTTTTTACATTTATTTATTTTTGAGAGACTGAGACAGAGTGCAAATGGGGGAGGGGCAGAGAGAGAAAGAGAAGCCAAAGCAGGCTCCAGGCCCTGAGAAAGCTGTCAGCACAGAGCCCGATGCAGGGCTCAAACTCAAGAACCGTGAGATCATGACTTGGGCCGAAGTTGGATGCTTAACAGACAGCCACCCAGGCGCCCCAGGTTTTTATTTTTAATAACTACTGCTGGTTTTTACTATAAAACAAAGGAACGCTTACCTCAAGGTTGTGGAATTCAGAAGCCTATCCTAGGCAGAGTTTGGCAAGAATTTTTTTATTGTTTATTTATTTTTTTTTAATTTTTTTTTTCCGTTTGTTTATTTTTGGGACAGAGAGAGACAGCATGAACGGGGGAGGGGCAGAGAGAGAGGGAGACACAGAATCGGAAACAGGCTCCAGGCTCTGAGCCATCAGCCCAGAGCCCGACGCGGGGCTCGAACTCACAGACCGCAAGATCGTGACCTGGCTGAAGTCGGACGCTTAACCGACTGCGCCACCCAGGCGCCCCGAATTGTTTATTTATTTTGAGAGTGAGCGTGCATGCACATGAGCAGGGGAAGGGCAGAGGAGACCGGGAATCCCAAGCAGGCTCTATGCCAGCTCACAGCCCAAAGCGAGACTCCAACCCACAAACTTTGAGATCGTGACCTAAGCCAAGATCAAGAGTCGGTCATTTAACCAACCGACTGCACCACCCAGCCACCCCTGGCAAGAGTCTTGAGGGGTAGTCATTTAGAGGAGGCCTAGGCCATTTAACTTTTTTTTTTTTCAAGTTTATTTGAGAGATTACCCGCACATGAGTTGGGGAGGGGCAGAGAGAGGGAGAGTGAGAATCCCAAGCAGGCTCCGCACTGTCCGCTAGGATGGGACCCGTGAACTGTGAGATCATGACCTGAGCCAATACCAAGAGTCCGACGCTTAATCCACTGAGCCACCCAGGTGTCCCTAACATTTTTTTTAAAAGACCCATTCTGATAACTCTGTCCCCTTGTGTCAGTGTAAGTTTCTTTGTAGCAAACAGGTGTTAGAGATCAAGTCTTTATCATTTCATGATTGGAATCCTTTTCCTTAAAACTGACAGATATAGTTTGCTGCCTTCCATAAGTATATATGTTTGTTTTTTTTTAATTTTTTTTTTCAACGTTTATTTATTTTTGGGACAGAGAGAGACAGAGCATGAACAGGGGAGGGGCAGAGAGAGAGGGAGACACAGAATCGGAAACAGGCTCCAGGCTCTGAGCCACCAGCCCAGAGCCTGACGCGGGGCTCGAACTCACGGACCGCGAGATCGTGACCTGGCTGAAGTCGGACGCTTAACCGACTGCGCCACCCAGGCGCCCCTATATAACAGTTTTTAACTGGTAACTTATGTAAATATGTATAAGCTTAAATTGTTACAAATTCAGAGTTTCCTATATACATAATATACACAGTAGTACCATTTCTTTAATATCTACTGAGTGCAGCAAGCTTAGTAAATGTACCCAGAAGCTGTATTAAAGCCATTCATTCATTCATTCATTCGTTCAGATATTTATTAAAGGCCTCTTATACGTCAAGCCTTACTAGGGAAAGTGATGAATGAGGCAGTGTTACAACTCTTGTGGAATGTAGATATCTGTGTCACCCTGTGAGCTTGTTAACTTGCCTAAGATTATAGAACTATTAATAATTAGGGATCTGAGACTTAAACCTAATAATATCTGACCATTCAATCGAAAATAGTAGTCTTGGGGGCACCTGGGTGGCTCAGTTTGAGCATCTAACTTTGGCTCAGATCATGACCTCATAGCTCAGGAGTTCGAGCCCCGCATCGGGCTCTGTGCTGACAGCTCAGAGCCTGGAGGCTGCTTCAGATTCTGTGTCTCCCTCTCTCTCTGCCCCTCCCCCACTCACGCTCTGTCTCTCTCTCTCTCTCTCTCTCAAAAATAAACATTAAAAAAAAGAAGGGCTCCTGGGTGGCTCAGTCGGTTAAGTGTCCGACTTCACTCAGGTCATGATCTCACAGTTTGTGAGTTTGAGCCCCTCGTCGGGCTCTGTGCTGACAGCTCAGAGCCTGGAGGCTGCTTTAGATTCTGTGTCTCCCTCTCTTCTCTACCCTTCCTCTGCTCATGTCCTTTATCTCTGAAAAATACACATTAAAAACTTTCTTTAAAGAAGAAAAAAAATAGTCTTGGGGTGCTTGGCTGGCTCAGTAGAAGGAGCATGCAGCTCTTGATCTCAAAGTTGTGAGTTCAAGCTTCATGTTGGGTGTGTAGAGTTTACTTAAAAATTTTTAAAAACAAAAGGGCACTAATCTCATTTACCAAAAAGCCCAGTAGTCTCTACTTGTACAACAAATCTAGGATTCATACCTAGGTGTGGCTCAACTCCAAAGTTTGTGGTCTTAACTACCAGAATGGACCTTCTTTCCTGTGTTGTTGAAGAAATGTAAAAAGCTTTGTTCCATTGTATCTTTACAAAGATTTTTAAAGTTCTACTTAAATGTGTCCACTAGATGGCAACCTCCATTTTAAAATCACAGTTTTACAAACTTAAAACTATATAAACAACTACACAAGTTTAACACAAAATCCTTATATACCTACCATTCATAATAATAAATGTTAATGTTTTAGTTATCTTCAGATCATTTTCTGAAGCCTAATCCAATTTCCCCCCTCGAGTCCATGTTTTTTATTTTTTAAGATTTTATTTTTTAAAGTAATCCCTAAACCCAACATAGGGCTCAAACTTACAACCCTGAGATTAGGAGTCATAGATTCTACTGACTGAGCCAGCCAGGCGCCCCTAGTTCACGTTTTTATGTTTATTATATGAATCCATAAATAACGTTAGAAGATAGTGTCTCTTTTAGAAGTTCATAAGTGATACCTTACTGATGTACCATTCTCTAAATGAAAGGTCAAGAACACCAAAGAAAATTTGGGATTTTATCTATGGTAATTTAATATGTTGTTTTGGGGGGAAAAAGCAGCATCAAAGATTTTTTTCCACTGGCAACAGATATTTAATATCACATCTGGGAAAAAAATGCTTGCCCCTGCCCCCAAATTTTTTTTAATTAAAGAAACATTGTGCAAGTAACACTTGGGTTAAGTTTACCAAATGCTAAACAAAAATGGATGTAGACAGAATTTCAAAAAGGAAAAAGGCCACATTCCTTTTTTGCCCACTACTCTACCATCATAAGTAATCAAATGCAATTTTTATGAATTAACTGTACAAAACATTGTGCCTCATGAAGATACCAAAAAAAAAAAAAAAAAAAAGAAAGAAACACGGTCTTTCACAAGCTCAAACTACTTGGGGAAATGACAAAAGAGCCCTCTGGTTTTCTCTATGTCACTGTACATAATAGTACAACATCTAGGGACGCCTGGGTGACTCAGTTGACTGTCCAACTTCAGGTCATGATCTCACAGTTAGTGGGTTCAAGCCCCGCATTGGGCTGTCTGCCATCATCACAGAGTCTCTGTCTCCCTCCCTCTGTGCTTTCTCTCAAAAATAATAAACATTAAAAAAAAAATCTAGAATTCTATACTTACTGGAAAACACTCGTCAATCCAAAAGAAAACAGGAAAGGAGGGAAAAGAAACAGGCAGGACAAATTGCCCAAAGTAAAACGGTAGAAATCTTTATGCATCAGTAATCACGATAAATGTAAATGCACTGGGTGTTTTAGTTAAATACTGAAGATTGCCGTGTTGAATTAGAAAACAAAATCCAGCTATATGTTATTTACAAAATAACAGCTGTGCTGACAGCTCAGAGCCTGGAGCCTGCTTCGGATTCTGTGTCTTCCTCTCCCTCTGCCCTTACCCCACGTGGGTGCAGTCTCGTTCAAAAATAAACAAACATTAAAAAAATTACAATAGGGGCACCTGGATGGCTCAGTTGGTTAAGTGTCCAACTTCAGCTCAGGTCATGATCTCATGGCTCATGAATTCAAGTCCCACGTCAGGCTCTGTGCTGACAGCTCAGAGCCTGGAGCCTGCTTCAGATTCTGTGTCTCCTTCTCTTTCTGCCCCTCCCAACCCCCCCCCCCATAAACAATAAAAAAAATTTTTAATTAAAATAAAAAATAAAAACATGAGGATACAGAAGGTTGAAAGGAAAAATATGGAAAAAGTTATACCAAATACTAGCCAAAGGAAAGTACTGATGTAGCTACATTTATGTTGGACAAAATAGACTTTAAAGAAAAAAATATTACTTGGGACAAAGATGGTCACTATGAAATGATAAAAGATTCAATTCACCTGGAAGATAAAATACATCTGAACTTGTAGGCACATGCTAATACAGGATCAGGATGTTAAAATGTAGAAAGATAATGAGAAAGAAAAATACACAATCTTAGTAAGTTTTTAACATCCCTCTCATAAGTGATACCAAAAAAAAAAAAAAAAAACCAAACATGAAAACAATCAGTAAAGACATTGATTTGAACAATTAAAAAGCTTGACCTAATATACTGAATTTCATCAATCATAAGCCACCATTGGTAGTAAGACACCCTATTATCTCAAGTACCCATAAGGAAGAAAAACCACCGCCAGTGAAAGTATGAGATGCCCTCGAGAGCCAGATCATTCTGATTTCAGAGATGTTTCAACGTGAAAAATGTGCATCTTCTAATCGAAATTTGGTGTAGAATACAAAGCTAAAAGTAGTTCTTTTCAAACACATAAGAGTGTTTATAAAAAGAGAACCATATATTAGGCACTAAAATAAGTCCAAAAGTTTTTCAAAGGATTCGTTTCAAACGACTATGTTCCATTGATCTATGTGTCTATCCTTTCACCAAAACCACGCTGCCTTGGTTACTATAGCTTTATTGTCAGTCTTGAAATCCGTACGAATTCTTCGAGTTTTAGTTTTTGTTTTTCCTTGTTTCCCCATTAAAATTGCTTTGGCTATTCTGGTCCCTTTCCCTTTCTATATAAATTCTAGAATCAACTTGCCTATATCTATAAAAAAAAAAATCCTGCTGGGTTTTGATTGGGTTGTATTCAACCTATATATAGATCAATTGGGGAAGAACTGACACCTTAACAATACTGAGGCTTCTAGTGCATAAGCACCATATATCTCCATTTATTTAAACCTGTTTCAATGTTCTTCCTTAGATTTTCTTTCTCAGATTTTCTTTCTCTTTTTCTTTCTTCTTTCCCTTCCCTTTTGTTTTTGTTCTTCTGGCATAGAGACTCTGCATGTATTTTGTGAGATTTATACCTAATTACTACCTCTTTTTCTTTTTTTCTTCTAGCAATTTAAAATGTTTAAACTTCAGTTTCCACTTGTTCCTGGCTAGGATATAGGAAGAGGCCTTGTGTCCCCTTACCTTGCTACATCCACTTATTCCAGGAGGGTTTGTTTGTTTGTGTGTTTGTTTTGTAGATTGCTGGGGCCCTGGGGACAGAAGGAGTGGGCTCAATGTAGATAATGTCATCTGTGCATAGAGATAGTTTTATATCTTTAAAACCGATACGCCTTTAACTTATCTTACTTTATTTTACTGCCTAGGATTTCTAGTACAGTGTTAAATAGGATTGGTAAGAGTGGACCTCTTTCATTCTTAATTTCTCCCAGTCTTAAGGGGGAAACCACTCGGTCTTTTAACATGAAGTATAATATTAGCTGTAGGAGTTTTGTTTTGTTTTGTTTATAGAAACCACTTCTCATGTTAGGAGAGTTTCCTTCTGTTCCTAATCCAGGAGATTTTTTCTATCAAGGACAGATGTTGAATTTCATCAAATGCTTTTTCTACATCCATTGATATCATCATGTGGCTTTTTCTTTAATTTATGTTTTATGTTTATTTTTGAGAGAGCACAAGCAGGGAAGGGGCAGAGAGAGAGGGAGACACAGAATCCGAAGCAGGCTCCAGGCTCCGAGCTGTCCGCACAGAGCCTGATGTGGGGCTCGAACTCACAGACCGCGAGATCGTGACCCGAGCCGAAGTTGGACAGTCAACCGACTGAGCCACCCTGGTGCCCCTCATCATGTGGCTTTTTAAAAAATGTTTGTTTATTTTGAGAGAGAGCACGAGTGAGCAAGGAGGGGCGAGAGAGAGAGAGAGAGGGAGAGAATCCCAAGCAGGCTCGGCACTATCAGTGTGGAGTCCCACGTGGGGCTCAAACTCACGAACTATGAGATCGTGACCTGAGCGGAAATCAAGAGTCAGTTGCTTATCCGACTGAACCACCCAGGCACCCCATGTGGCTTTTCTTTATTAGTTTGTTTAGATGATAGATTTTATTAATTGATTTCCTAATATTGAACTAGTCTTGCATTCTCGGGAGAACTATCACTTGGTCATGATGTATAATCATTTTATTAATTCTGGACTTGATCTACTAATGTTTTATTGAAGATTTTCATTCATGAGGGATATTGGTCTGCAGTATTATGTTCTTAAAATGTCTTGGTCTGTTTTGGGGTATCAGGGTAATGCTGGATTTATTTAATGGGTTGCTATTAAAGAATTCTTATTTTAAGTGTGATATTGGTGTTGCAGTTATGTTTTAAAATTCCTTGTATTTTTGAATAAAAAATGTTTATATATAAAAGTACATAATTATTGGAATTTACTTCAAGATAATGGTGGTGGGGGGGGAAAGTAGATAGGGATATAAAGGTAGCAAGATTGGCCATGAAATTATAATTGTCGGGTTTATTCTATTTTTGTATATATACATGTATGATTTTTCCATACAAAAAGTTTAAAAAAGTCAATAGGGGGTGCTAGAAGTACTGGTTATTCACATAGGAAAATGGAAATCGGATGCATACCTCACACCATGCACAAAAATCAATTCCAAGTGGATGGAAAACTTAAATACGGGAGACAAAAACTATGAAACCTTTAGAAGACAATGTAAGGAATACCTTTAAAACCTCAACTTAGGGAAGGATTTCTTAAGTCATATAAAGTACATCCTAAGCAAGTCACAAAAAAAGGACAAAACACAGACATTGTTGGATTCAGTTATAAGTAAGCAGATGAAAAAAATAAAAATTAGAATCTGTGAAATCAAAAACAGGAAATCAGTGGAGAAAATCAATGAAACCAAAGCTGGTTCTCTTAAAAGATCAATAAAATTGAGAAGACTCTAAACAGGTTAAGAAAAAAAGAAACACAAATTATTATTAAAATGGGAAGAGGGGACATCATTATTGAACTCATCGACGTTAAAAGAAGAAAGGAATATTCTGAACAACTCTGTGCCAACAAACTTGATAACCTGGATGAAGTGGACCAATTCCTTAAGGCACAATCTGACAAAACGCATGCAAGGAAAAACAGTCAATCTGAATTAGGCCTCTATTTATCATGGAAATTGAATCAATAATGAATAACCTTCCAAAATAGAAAGGACTGGGACACCTGAGTGGCTCAGTCGGTTGAGCATCTGTCTTTGGCTCAGGTCATGATCTTGCAGTTCATGGATTTGGCCCCACATCAGGCTCCATGCTGGCAGTGCAGAGCCTGCTTGGGATTTTCTCCCTCTCCCTCTCTCTCTGCCCCTCCCCTACTTGCACTGCCTCTCTCAAAATAAATAAATAAACTTAAAAAAATAGGGTCGCCTGGGTAGCTCAGTCAGTTAAGTGACCAACTTCAGCTCAGGTCATGATCCCACTGTTCTTGAGTTTGAAGGCCTGTGTCGGCCTCTGTGCTGACAGCTTGGAGCCTGGAGCCTGCTTCAGAGTCTGACCCACCCCCCCCCCCCCCGACCCCTTCCCCACTCGCGCTCTCTTCGTCTCAAAACTAAACATTAAAAAAGTTTTTTTAATAAATTTAAAAAAATAGAGAACAGTATACCTGAATGGGTTCACTGGTGAATTCTACCAAACACTTAAGGAATTATAGTAACTAAATTAAACCAATTCTCCACAATCTCTCTCAGAAGGTATAAACAGAAGAAGTAATTCCTAACTCATTTCATGAGTTACCCTAAACCCAAAACCAGACAAAGATATTCTTTTTTTTTTTAATTTTTTAATGTTTGTTTTTGAGAGAGAGAGAAACAAAGCACAAGGTGGGGAAGGGCAGAGAGAGAGGGAGACACAGAATCCGGAGCAGGCTCCAGGCTCCGAGCTGTCAGCACAGAGCCCGATGCAGGGCTCAAACCCACAAATTGTGAGATCATGACCTGAGCTGAAGTCGGACACTTAACTGACTGAGCCATCCAGGTGCCTCCCAGACAAAGATATTCTAAGAAAACAGAACAATGCTTCTCATGCACAAATGCAAAAATTCTCAAAACATTAGCAAGTCAAATCCAACAATGTATAAAAAGAACTGTAGTAGACCGTGACCAGGTAGTATTTATCCTAGGGATGCAAGGCTGGTTCAACATTTTAAAATCAATCCATCATGGGTCACCTGCCTGGCTCAGTGGGTTGAGGGTCTGACTCCTGATTTTCAGCTCAGGTCATGATTTCATCATTCATGGGATCAAATCCCACATCAGTATTTGTTGTCAGCAAATCTGCTGTCAGCACAGAACCTGCTTGGGTTTCTCTCTCCCTCTCTCTGCCCCTTCCCTGCTCACACACATACTTTCTCTCTCTCAAAAAAAATAAATAAATAAATAAAATAAAATAAAATTTAAATAAGATAAAACTAAGCCATCACAAGAGGCTGAAGAAGAAAAATATAACAATAGATGCAGAAAAAGCATATGACAAAATTCAACACTCCTGATTTAAAAAAAAAAAAAACAAAACCTAGTAAACAAGAGGGGGAACTTCCTCAACGTGATAAACATCTACTAAAAAACCTACAACTATCCTCATACTTACTACGGAGAAACTCCCAAAGCTTTCCCACTATAGTCAAGAACAAGGCAAAACGTCCCCTCTCACCACTGCTTTTCAACATTGTACTGTTAAGTCCTAGCTAATGAAATATGAAAAGGAAATGAAAGGTATACAGGTTAGGATGGAAGAAATAAAACTGTATTTGCAGAGGACATGATTATCTATGCAGAAAATCCAAAAGATTCAATAAAGAAACTCCTAGAATAAATAAGTGAATACAGCAGAATTGCAGGATAGGAGGTTAATATACAAAAGTCAATTGCTCTCTTACATACCGGCAATGAACAACTGGAATTTGAAATACAATACTATTTACATTAACCGGCCCCCAAAATGAAGTACTTAGGTATAAGTCTAACAAAAATATGTATAAGAGCTATATGAGGGGCGCCTGGGTGGCGCAGTCGGTTAAGCGTCCGACTTCAGCCAGGTCACGATCTCGCGGTCCGGGAGTTCGAGCCCCGCGTCGGGCTCTGGGCTGATGGCTCAGAGCCTGGAGCCTGTTTCAGATTCTGTGTCTTCCTCTCTCTCTGCCCCTCCCCCGTTCATGCTCTGTCTCTCTCTGTCCCAAAAATAAATAAACGTTGAAAAAAAAATTAAAAAAAAAAAGCTATATGAGGAAAACTACAAAACTCTGATAAAAGAAATCAAAGAACTAAGTAATATGCCATGTTAATGGACAGAAAGATAATATTGTCAGGATTCCCACCTTGGTCTATAGATTCAGTGCAAGCTCAGTCAAAATTCCAGCATTTTGTGGATATCAACAAACTGATTCTAAAGGTTATACAGAGAGTAAAAAGACCCAGAATAGACTACACGATATTGGAGGAGAAGAACAACGTTGGAGGACTAATGGTACCTGACTTCAAGACAATACTATAAAGCTACAGTAATCAAGACAGGGTGTATTGGCAAAACGAACACACAAATACTTCATTGGAAGAGAACAGGGAGCCCAGAAATAGACCCACACAAATATAGTCAACTGATCTTTAACGAGGGAGCAAAGATGGTCTTTTCAACAAGTGTACTGAGACAATTAGACATCCACATGAAAAAAAAAATTTAGACACAGACCTTACATCCTTCACAAAAATTAACTCAAAATGGATCACAGACATAAATGTAAAACACAGAAGTATATAAAAGTCTTAGAACATAGGAGAATAACATAGATGACCTTGGATTTGGTGATGACTTTAGGTGAACACCAAAGGCATTATATATGAAAGAAAGAATCGATAAAGTTGACTTCATTAAAATTAAAAATTTCTGCTCTGTGCAAGACAACTTGAAGACAATGAAAAGACAAGCCACAGAGGCAGCGAAAGTACAGTTGGTCCTTGAACAACATGGGTTTGAACTGAGTGAATGCACTTATATGTTGATTTCTTTCAATAAATACATTGGAATATTTTTTGGAGATTGGCGACAATTTGAAAAAAAGGTGCAGATGAACCACTTGGCCTAGAAATATCAACAAATCTAAGAAAGAGTGATGTCATAAATGCCTTCTAGGGATACTGGATTCCAAAATAGATAAGCCCATTGTGTCATATTCCCAGTACAATAAATGAATTACAATTATAGATAGCCACATGAGTGAAAGTCAAGAACCTAATACAAATAAAATAAAGCTAGCTGCAAAAGAAAACTCAATGTATGATGCAACTTATGTAAAGTTCAAAAACATGCAAAACTAGACAACATACTGTGGAGAGCAGAGCTGTCCAACGGAGCTCTGCAATGGTGTAAATACTCTAGAACTTTGCTGTCCCGTATGGTAACCACTAGACATAGGTGGCTATTAAGCGCTTAAAATATGGTCAACATGACTGATCAACTGGATGTTTATTTAATTAAATGTAAATTTAAATTATCATCTGTAGCTAATGGCTACCATCCTGTACCCCCAGGTTTATAAAGAGAACCAATGGAATAACAAGTACAAAATTCAGAACATTTCCTTCTAAAGGAAAGAGAAAGGCAAAGAATCAGGGAGGGATACGCAGCGGATTCAAAAGTAACAACGTTCTTTTTCTTAAGTGGGTATCCTTGTATCCTTGGTACGGTATTCTTTAAACTGTACATAAATTCTACTATAAATGTTCTTCTTTAGGGGCCCCTGGGTGGCTCAGTCAGTTAAGCGTCTGACTTCGGCTCAGGTCATGATCTCACGGTTCATGGGTTCGAGCCCTGCATCGGGAGTGCGGAGCCTGCTTCGGATCCTCTGTCTCCCTCTCTCTCTGCCCTCCCCATCTCTTGTGTGCAATCTCTCTCTCAAAAATAAACATTTAATAAATAAATAAATAAATATTCTTTTATATGGACTAAATATTCAGTAAAACAAAAATAGTGAATGAGGTGGTAGGTATGTGGATATTTACACTGTTGTTATTATTTAAAGTCTGCATCGTAAAAAATTTCTATTGAAAAGATTTCTGGGCTTCACATGCGCCCCAAGTGGAGCCCTCGGGCACAACTAGGAAGAATAAAACTTGGCCCAACTCCAGACCTAGTCAGCCCTGACATCTGCCTTCCCCCACACAGCCAACCAACCAACCCCAAGCCCTAGACACAGACCCAGCACTAATGCTCTCATCCTCCTTCAAAGGTAGGAGAAACAAGATGTATTACCTGTTGCTGCGTAACAAATTATTCCAAACACTCAGTGCCTTAAAACAATAAAAAAATCATCTCACAGTTTCTGTGGGGCATGAATCTTGAGTGTGGCTTGCTAATCCTCTGCTGTAAGGTCTCTGATGAGGTTGCAGTTGTGGTGTTAGCCAGAACTGTGCTCTCATCTGAAGGTTTGACCAGGGGGAGATCTGCGCACCAGCCCCCTCGTGTGGTGCGGTAGGATTTGGTTCTTCCGGGGCCATCAAATCAAGGACTTCAGTTCCTCACTGGCTACTGCTAGGAGCCACTCCACAGAGCAACTCACAACATGGCGGCCAACGTCCCTCAGAGCAAGATAGGTAGAGAGAACGTCAAGAACAAGTCACGGGGCGCCTGGGTGGCTCAGTCGGTTGAGCGACCAACTTCATGGTCTCACGGTTTGTGAGTTCAGGCCCCGCACTGGACTCTGTGCTAACAGCTCGGAGCCTGGAGCCTGCTTGGGATTCTGTGTTTCCCTCTCTCTCTGCCCCTCCCCTGCTCACGCTCTGTTTCTCTCTGTCTCAGAAATAAACATTTAAAAAAAATTTTTTCTTTTTTTTTTTTTTTAAGTACATTTATTTTTGAGACAGAGACAGAGCATGAATGGGGGAGGGGCAGAGAGAGAGGGAGACACAGAATCTGAAACAGGCTCCAGGCTCTGAGCCGTCAGCCCAGAGCCCAACGCGGGGCTCGAACTCACGGACCGCGAGATCATGACCTGAACCGAAGTTGGTGGCTTAACCAACTGAGCCACCCAGGCGCCCCCCAATTTTTTTTTTTTTTTAAGAGCAAGTCACAATCTTTCTATAACCTAATCTTGGAAAGGATGGCCCATTACCTCTGCCACTTTCTATATGCTAGAAACATGTCACTAAATCCAGCTAACCCTATAGGCAGTGGGGGGGGGGGGGCCCAATGATTAAACAAGGGTGTGACTACCAGGAGAAGGAGGATTGGAGGTCATTTTGGCGGCTGCCTACCTCTGCAGATGGGCGTGATCCCACAAAGAAAGGAAGTGATGGTTACAGAAGAGTGAAGATCTAGAAAATGCAGAGGAAATCCAGGTGCAGGACCTTTGCAGTTACTGGCCCATTGCATTTTTCATTGCCCTTTCATGACTTGGCTACATGCACCTGTTTTTGATCAGAATCTGTAAAAGAATGTGTTGCATCCCTGTTAACTGTCACACCAAGACCTGTCATTTGACTTGCTTTCAAAGCCAGTCTGATCACATTCCCCCCACACAGAGAAATATACCCTAACTGTGTTTCTCCCCTTTCAAGTATCACCTTCCACTAAGATATTCGGGGAATAGGAAGTTTGTCTCTTGTCTGCCCCTGGATCAGTTCATGCTGCAACTTGTTTCACTCCAATATGCACCCTCCCCATTTCAGCGTGCCCCTGATCTGTTCCCTTTCCCATGTGTCACCACCTGTAAGCCCCCACTAATAGCCTCCTTTGATTTTTAAAAAAAGTTTTTTTAATGTTTATTTATTTTTGAAAAGAGAGAGACAGAGCATGAGCAGGGGAGGAGAGAGAAAGGGGGAGACACAGAATCCCAAGCAGGCTCCAGGCTCTGAGCTGTCAGCACAGAGCCCAACACGGGGCTCGAACTCACAGTCCGTGAGATCACGACCTGAGCTGAAGTCAGACGCTTAACCGACTGAGCCACCCAGGCGCCCCTTGCCTCCTTTGATTTAATGCTGCCCACCATGACGACCTCAGAAAGATAATATGAGCAAGGTGGCTGTCCTTTTACTGACCCATACTTTAATTCCTCACCAGGTGACCGATCTCCTAGACTAACCACAGCCCACATTGTTCCCTTGTTACTGACCGTGTGGGATTAAGAGAAGCAGCCTTCAGCACAGCTCAAGATAGCAACAATAAAACAATTTAAAACCAAACATTGGATCATTACTGTTTAAAAACCCTGGGTCAACCCACCACAGTGAAACTCTCCTAGATCTCTTTTGGGCTCAGGCCCGGCCTTCTGCCATATTATTGGGCTGCCTGCTTCTTTCCTCCCTCTTCCCCAGCTTCCTTTGCACACTGAAAATTTTCTCGTAAGTTCTGCCGAGCAATCAATGCCTTTACTCTTAAGTAGGAAGCAGGCTCCAGGCTGACTATTGCATATCCAAAAGCTGTATTAAATGACTCTGCTAAAGGGAAGAGGGCCACACATGTTGATTCTGGACTTTAAAACAAAATCAAATCAAATACAAAACCAGGAAGAAACCTTTAACTTAATTTTTGTCTTACATATCCTGATCAAAAATTTTAAGGCATGGCTTCTCTCTTTTGTCTCTGTAAGATAATAGAAAACAGTAAAAACAATAATAAAATTACACCCACACACCCACACACACCCATTACATTATCATTATTGTGATGGTAAATTTGATGTATCAACTTGACTAGACTAAGGGATGCCCAGATAGCTGGTAAAACAGTATTTCCGGGTGTGTCCATGAGAGTGTTTCTGGAAGAGATCAGCATTAAGTCAGTAGACCTAGTAAAGAACTGCCCTCACCAATGCAGGCGGGTGTCATTCAATCCAATCCACTGAGGGCCCAAATAGAACAAAGAGGTGGCGGAAGGGTAAATTCCCCCTTTCACCTTGACTTGGGACATCCATCTCTCCTGGCCTCCCACACCAGAGCTCCTGGTTCTCAGCCCTTTGGGTTTGGACTGACTGATACCACTGGTCTTCCAAGTTCTCTAGCTTGCAGATGACCTATCATGGGATTTCTCAGTCTCCTTAATTGCGTGTGAGCCAATTTCCATAATAAATATATTATCTCTACATATCCTGTTGGTTCTGTTTCTCTGGGGAAATATGCATGGATATATGTCCATGCCTTTGTTTATGCTGTACCATTAGCCCAGCTGGTCTTCACTACATCTCCTTCCTCTTCTTCATCTTCCCCCTCAATCTAGGCCCAGCTCACAACCCCCTCCTTCAGGGACCTTCCCAGACTGCCACAGCCCACATCAATCCCTTGCGTCTGAATTTGCATTAGGTTTGGGTGTCATAGTTTATTTCTTTGTTCCCCAGGTGATTTTCTCTGCTAGCCAAGTTACAAAGTTCCCTGGGTCAGAGGGACGGGTCTTAACACTCCTCCTGCGATGTGATACTTATTTCAGGACAGGTGCATAATGTGAGGTTAATACCTACTTGTTCAATGGATCAGTTAACTGGTGCCACTTATCTTGTCCTCTCCCCACAGTGTTTGGAATGTCAAAGGTCATTTCAGGGGTTCTAGATAGGGGCCAGGAATAACGCATCTCTCAGGCTTGGGACTGAAGTGAGTGAGAGAGAGAAAGAGAGCGAGCGAGCGGGCAGTTACCATCAGGCAGTTTTTGTCAACTTTGCAGGTCCTGCAGTTTGATTTTATCAGCTCACCCTGAGGTGACCACTTGAAAGCAAACTACTACAAAACACGTATCACAGAAATTGGGTTCCCCAGTGGCTATATTACCTCTGATCCCCACCTTGCGTTTGCTTTGTTCTCTGCTTTCCCTCTCCCCTTCCCAGCTTCCGTGCCTCAGTTTAGCTGCCCTGACTTCTGGAAGCCTTCCGGGCCCTACAAGTCTGAGCTAGCAGTGCCCAGGGGCCCTGCACGTCCCCTCCCACAACAGTGGCCCAACTGTACTATATGAGCGCACTGGATCTGGCCAATGAATGAAGGCTCAGATACGGTGAGGGCAGCACTCCTCAGGTGCGTCCGCCCCGTGAGTGGAAGCCAACGGGCACAGCCCCATCCGGGCCACTCCGCCAGCCTCGCTGGCCTCCTGCCCCTGGCCACCCCGGTGTGCTGGGGCCCACCGCTCTGCATGCCCGCACACCCAGTCTCCTAGACTGCGGCCAGCCAATGCACACCAGCGTCTCTTAGGCCGTGGCCCATCGGCGCACTGCCCCCCATCTAATAGGCCACGGCCCACCTGTGCACTGCCTCCCCCCC
>NW_024412407.1:4042217-4118483 GCF_014898765.1 Herpailurus yagouaroundi | reverse complement strand
GTCTCCCAGCCCGCGGCCCACAGCCCAACAGACAGGAAATGCCTGCCGCCATCTTGTGCGCCGGGAGTTTCAAAATGGGGCTGCGGCTCCTGAGTGCTGCCCTGCTGTTTGCGGGCAGCGCTCTCCCGTACGCAGCGCACTACTCACTCTCTGAAAGGACTGGACGCAGCCCCTGGCAGGAGCAGGTGGCTGCCCCGGGGTGGCCTGAGGCCCCGCGAGCAAGGCGGAGGGCCCCCCAGGCCCGGGAGGAGGGAGCCGCAGACGAAGAGGGCAGTATCTATTCATTCCTCTCTTTGGACGGTGTCCTGTGCATCTTCCCCACTTCTGTAGTGTTTGGATTTGGGTCCCTCCCTTTCTGTCGTTCCAACTGTCTTTAAAACGAACAGACCTAAGCAGTCCATTCATGACAGGGTAGTAGTCGCTGTAACAAAAACGCCATAGGCTTGTGTGGCGCATCTATGTATGTTCAAAACACTGAGGTTTGTCTTTCCCATTTTAATGATGAAGGATTTAGTGGATTCAGGGTTGAAAAGGCCCGTAGGTGACCTTTTCATACTACACTTGAGAAAAATTAACCTAACAAGTTAAATGCAAGTATTGTAACTTGTAGCCCGTGATTCATCAGTCCCAGGCTCTCTAATTGCCATTCTGCACAGGAAACAATGTGATACCTGGTCAAAGAAACCTATCTCATTTAGAGGAATAGAGTTTAAAATTAATGAACTGTGTTGATCTAACGCCCATTTGCAAGTGATCAGTTAAGCCGGTTTGTCTTAACGCTCCTTTACTTTTTTTTTTTTTCCCCCAGAAGATGGGCATGCCTTAGGTATCCAGCTTGCTATCCATCTTTTAAATAGGAATTTAAAAGATTAGTGTGTTAAGATTAGGAGGTAGTGCGTATTATGAGATGTTCAGTCCAAATAATATATGACTTTTATTTTTAGATTGTGGAACAGCACCACTTGCAGATGCATTGAAAGGGTCTCGGATTATAGGGGGCACAGAAGCTCAAATTGGTGCATGGCCATGGCTAGTTAGCCTGCAGATCCAATCAGGCAAAATTCTTGCTCACATATGTGGGGGAAGCTTAGTGAAAAGTAAGTGGGTCCTCACAGCTGCCCACTGCACTAAGGACACTAGGTATGTATTCAAAACACAATTCCTATTTTTTTTCTCTGAGGGAGTATTTTATTTTATTTATTTATTTTAAATGTTTTTATTTATTTTTTTGAGACAGAGAGAGACAGAGCATGAGCAGGGGAGGGGCAGAGAGAGAGGGAGACACAGAATCCGAAGCAGGCTCCAGGCTCTGAGCTGTCAGCACAGAGCCCGACGCGGGGCTCGAACTCACAGAGTGTGAAATCATGACCTGAGCTGAAGGCGGACGCTCAGCCGACTGAGCCACCCAGGCGCCCCTCTGAGGGAGTATTTTAAAGTAGTAGAGGACCATTTTATTTCAGTCATGTTCAGTTAAGCTGTGTGTTTACAAATAGCCATAATGCTTTACATGTAGCACACTATTTATTGACGTGAATCCTATAAATCAGAAGTCAACACACTTTCTGCAAAGATAGCAAAAGTTTTAAGGACTCTGTCACAACTACTCAACTCTGTCACTGTAGAACCAAAGTAGCCATAGACAGTACAACTGAATAAGTGTGCTGTGATCCAATAAATTACTTATGAACACTAAAATTTGACAAAATACTATTGGGGGAGAGTCCCAACCATCTAAAAGTATAAAAAACATTCTTTGTTCGTGGGCTATACAAAAATAGGAGACAGGTAGATTTGGACTATGGGTTGGAGCAATGGGTTTGGAGCAATGTCGGACATTGCTTTAAATACTGACAATTTTCTTTTAGCTTTTACAATTATATTGCAACCATGTGTTTGTCTTTCTCATGATTGGATCATGAGTTTTTTAAGAACAAGAGCTACATGTTTTATTTTGTATTCCTTGGACTAATGTAGGACTTGGCCTACTTTATAGAAGACCTAATAAACATTTATTGATTCTATGGGTGATGTTAGTCTTAGAGAAATAGGATTTACCACAGTTAGAATAGAACTTCATGACCCTTATAACCATTTTATACGAAGCTCTAAGAAAAATATTTTTTTTTTCTTAGATGGTACCTGTCATATAACATCCCTTTAGCTGTTTGGTTTTTTTAAATTTTTGTTTTCATGTTTATTTTATTTTTGAGAGAGACAGACTGTGATTGGAGGAGGGGCAGAGAGAGGAGACACAGAATCTGAAGCAGGCTCCAGGCTCTGAGAGCTGTCAGCACAGAGCCCAGTGTGGGGCTTGAACTCACGAGCAGTGAGATCGTGACCTGAGCCAAAGTCGGCGCTTAACTGACTGAGCCACCCAGGTGCCCCTTTAATTTTTCATTTATAACAGAACAGATCTCTTGGAGAAGAATGAAAAGTCTTTAAAAGGGACTAACAAGGGGCGCCTGGGTGGCTTCGTTGGTTAAGCGTCCGACTTCAGCTCAGGTCATGATCTCACGGTCCGTGAGTTCGAGCCCCGCGTCGGGCTCTGTGCTGACAGCTCAGAGCCTGGAGCCTATTTCAGATTCTGTGTCTCCCTCTCTCTCTGCCCCTCCCCTGTTCATTCTCTGTCTCTCTCTATCTCAAAAATAAATAAATGTTAAAAAAAATTTAAAAAAGAAAAAAAGGGACTAACAAGTTCAAAATTCAGTTGAGGGCAACTGGCCTGATGGGGTACATAAGGTTTTAGTCTGTGTACTACATTTTTTGTAAGTAAGCTCTATGCCCAACGTGGGGCTTGAACTCATGACCCTGAGACCAACTGAGCCAGCCAAGCGCCCCGGTATACTAAATTTTTGAAACATGCATTTCAGTTCCATAAATTGGCTTTTTGAGGAACAGAGGTAGAAAAATAGTAAGATACTAAGGTATAAACCAAACGTGGAGATCTAGAAAAAAAGTTTCAGAGTTAGGAATCAATTCTGTTCTTTCAAGGGTGAGTGCTTTACAATTGTTTTCTAACATGCTATCTTTAAAAACTGCTTTTCCACAGCATTCAGACCTCAAATCAAGGGAGGAAAACCCTGGTTGATATGGTTTGAAGATTCTTGGAAAAGCTTTTCTTGCCTACCAAGTCCTGACATCGTGCTTTTTACTGGTCTAGTCCTTTGACACAGTAGGAAGAAAAATGAGTTTAGATTGAGGAGACCTGTATCCTAGTTTTCCACTGACACTCTGGTGCTGAGGCTTTAAGGAAGTTTCCAAAACCTACCAGATGTATGACCTTGGTTAAATAATATAGCTTTGTTACATTGTCATCGAATCTTAGACTTCAAAGAGGCATTTTCAAGGTCTGGTTCAATCCTGTGTCCTGTATTTGAATCCTTCTTACAATATCGAAGTAAGAGGCTGTCGAGTCTGAAATAATGATCGCTTCAATGTGCTTCAAACGAGCCAGGCACGTTTTCGTACTTAATTTTACTAACGTTTGCAACCATTCTTTGCTGTAGGGAGACCCTGAGACTTAAGCATTAAGTACCTTGCTCATGGCTAGACAGCCACAAAATCAGGGATCAAATCCAGGTTTGTCAGAATGAAAACTCACACATGTAACCGTAACTACAGCATACGGCTCTCTACTTGAAACATTTCTTACGATGATGCACTGGTACCTTAGGAGGAATCTCACTTCTTTTCTGGACAGCTCTAATTCTTAGAGAGCTTTTCTTATGTTAAAGTAAGTGCCTTGATTTTTTTATCTGCTTTCTGACGCCAGATATATTGAATTCAGTTCTTCGAGGATAATGTTCATATTCCACTTAACGTTTCTCAAGGCTAAATCTCATTGATGTTTTTTTTACTTCCGCACTCGACATTTACTGGATATATGTTATCTGCTAGGGGCTGGGCTGGGTGCTGAGGAAGTAGACATTACTGGGGCATAGTCTCTACTTTTCAGAAGCGCCCCCTCTGTCAGAGGACTAACTTTGCCACCTTTTATTCCGGTTCCTCCTCACTTATCTTGCACCGTCAACGATCCCTTATTCCTTCTTATAACGACCATTTATCAAAGACTTGCTCTGAGATTAAGTACTAAGGATGTTAAATATAATTCTGTGTTTAAAAAAAAAAAAAAAAAAAAAGCCCTCCCAGTAACCCTCTGAGGTAGATAGCTATTATTCTCTCTGTTTTACGCCTGAAGAATCCAGAGAGCAGGGCGATTTGGTAACTTGCCCAAGATCACACTGCTGTTAAGTAGCAGCCCCCTGATTTCAAGCCAGTTCTCAAATCTGTGCTGTTTCATTATACCTCAATGTTGCTCTAGTATTTTTCAACCTCTCTCTGGTTTCTTCCCTGGAATCGTTACACGTGTTTAGATCACTCCGCCATTATTTAAAAACCCAAGCAACCTACCGATTAACCCTACCTGTTTCTGTTCTTCCCTTCACTGTTAAACACTCTGAGAGACCCCCTTTTGCTTCCTCTGCATTGACTCATAAGATCCCAATTGCAGTCTGATATCTGGGGCCAAATCACACTGTTAAAGATCCCCCTCCGTGCCAAATCCAATGACTTCTTGTTAGTCCCCATCTTATTTGATTTTTTTTTTTTTAAGTTTCTTTATTTTTGAGAGAGTGAGTGTGTGTGTGTGCAAGCGGGGGAGAGGCATAGAGAGGGAGGGAATCCCAAGCAGGCTCTGCACTGTCAGCACAGAGCCTGACGCAGGGCTCAAATTCACGAACCGTGAGATCATGACCTGAGCTGAAACCATGAGTTGGATGCTTAACCGCCTGAGCCCCGCAGGGGTGCCTCCTATTTGATCTTTATAGCATGTGGCGAAGTTGACCGCTGCTCTCCTCCAAACGATCTGTTTCCTTGATTTCTTTTTTTTTCTTTCTTTTTTTTTTCCTTGATTTCTAAGTCACCGTCTCTTTTTTCTTTTCTCCTTTTCCTTGATGAGTCTGCCATTGTCTAAATGGCAATATTTCTAGAGTTCCCCTTGTTATCCTTTTGCCTTATCCTCTGTACTCTTCGCTGGAGATGTCCGTCTACTTCTGTTTCAGTAGTCACCATGTCCTAGAAACACCCAAGTCTCTCCAGGGGAGTCATATTTCTGGTTCTCTACTACACATTTATACTGGAGTTGCCGTCTCAGCAAGTCCGAAAATGAATTTTAAAAAAATCTTTCCTCTACAACCCTGTTCCTTCTCGATTCTTTCACATAACACCATCACTAATGGCTCCATTACCTAGAATTAGCTCTCTCTGCACAGTAGCTCTTAAATTTGTTTCTCGTCTCCCAGTACCCCACACTGATTAGAAATCGATTCAGAACGTCAGTCTCCATGTGCCTAGCTCATCGCTTACACAACTTAACACTTACACTACTACTATGGTAACTATCCTAATGCATGTGAAGTGTATCTCACGGTGGCTTTTGTGTTTTGTCTTTGTTTCTGTTTTTGTCTTTGTATTTTTCTCAGAGAGAGCGTGCAAGAGTGGGAGTGGGGGGCAGGGGTAACGGGAGGGGGGGCAGAGGGAGAGAGAATCCCAAGCAGGCTCCATACCCCACGTGGAGCCCAATTTGGGGCTCAATCTCACACCCTGAGATCATGACCTGAGCTGAAATGAAGAGTCGTTTCAGCATTCGGTGCTTAACCGACTGAGCCACCCAGGCGCCCCTCACTGTGATTTGGATTTACATTTCCCTAATAACTAGTGATGATGAGCACCTTTCAATGTGCTTATTGGCCATGTGTATATCTTCCCTGAAGAAACATGTATTCAATCCTTTGCCCATTTTTAATTAGTATTTTTGCTGAGCTGTAGGAATGTTTTTTTATATTCTTGATATCAGTCCCTTATCAAATACAGGATTTGCAAATATTTTCTCTCATTCTGTGGTTTGTCTTTTCACTCTCTTCATAATGATCTTTGATGCACAAAAGTTTTTAATCTTAAAGACGTCCTATTTATTTATTTATTTATTTATTTATTGTTACCTGTGTTTTTGGTGTCATATCCAAGAAATCATTGCCAAATCCAATACCGTGAAAGACACTCCTGTGTCTTCTTCTAGGAGTTTTTTTGTTTTACTTTTATAGTTAGGCCTTCATCTGTTTTGGTTTAATTTTTGCATGTGGTGTAAGGTAAGTGTCCAGTTCATTCTTTTGCATGTACATACACAATTTTGCCAGCAAAATTTGTTGAAAAGGGCTGTCCTGTCCCAGTGAATTGTCTTGACACTTCTGTTGAAAATCAGTTGAGCCCATACGCAAGGGTGTATTTCTGGGCTTTCGATTCTTTTCAGCTGGTGTGTGTGTGTGCCTGCCAGTATGATACTGTTTTGACTATTGTAGCTTTGCAGTAGGTTTCAAGTCTGGAAATGGGAGTCCTCCAACTAGAGTCTTCTTTTTCAAGATTATTTTGGCTACTTGGGGTCCCTTGACATTCTGTGTGAATTTAGGATGGGCTTTTCTATTTCTTCAAAAACAAATCATTGGGATTTTTATACAGATTGCATTGAATCTATAGATTGCTTTGGGTAATTACTGTCATCTTAACAATATTAAGTTTTCCAGTCCATGACCACAGAATCTCTTTCCACTTATTCATGTCTTCTTTCATTTCAGCAATGTATACATTTCAGTATACAGCCTGGGTCGTGTGTGGTTTTTTTTGTTTTGTTTTGTTTTGTTTTTACTATTATTTGAGAATGAAAGAAAGCAGGGGGAAGAAAAGAAAGAGAGGAGGAGGAAGAGAGAGAAAGAGAAAGAGAATGAATCTCAAGCAGACTCCACGCTCAGCACAGAGCCTTATGTGGGGCTTGATCCCATGCTGGGATCATGACCTGAAACAAAATCAAGAGTTGGATACTCAACCAACTGAACCACCTAGGTGCCCCTACAGCCTGTTTTGTAATCTTATGGTCTGAATATAAACTGAAGTAAGGAATATAAGTTGAGTAAGTTTGGAAAAGAAAAGAAAAGACCATTATTTCAAAGTAGCTCAAAGCAGTGATTTCTTTTTACACAAAATAGAACTAGGGCTTTACAATTTTTTGGTAAACTTTCTAGAGGTTACCTAACCCACTTTTAGGATAGCTAAATATCTTCTATTTCCTTGGGAGAAATTCTAGGAAGTAGAATTGCAGAGTAAAATACAATGCAAATTTTATAGGCTATTGATACATGCTGGCAAAGTACCCATCTGTTTATACTTCCCACATGAATAAGAGTTGCTTTGTTTTGGTGACTTTTGTTTATCCTGAGCATTACACACACACACACACACACACACACACACACTCATAAACTTGGCCAGTTTGAAGGATGAAAAGGAATTTCAGCATTTGTAAACAACAGCCTATAAAGTAAAAGGCCCTCCTTCCCAGTCCAATTCCAGATGAACAACTATTAAATTCTTAAGGTTTTAATTGTTGATTTTGACCTACAGAAAACATTTTGGTTTTTTACTTGTTCTTTGTTTTTGTTTTGTTAAGATTGTCAAGATCCATAAGTGCATCCTGTTTTATATATTTAGAATGTTGTGCTTGATCAAGTCCTTTTTCCTATGTATGCTATGTATTCCTATTCCTATTTCCTATGTATGCTATGTATTTCCTATCAATGCTATGTATTCACCTACATTTTCTTCCTAGTTTTTTATAATTCTCATGCTAATTTCATATCCAAAGGTTTCATTCTAAAATTTCAAAAATTTACAAAAGTAGAAGGAATAGTTTAGTGAATTCCATGTACCTAGCATCCAGCTTCAAGTTATCAACTCTTACCTGATCTTATTTCATTTTTATCCCCACCAACTCCTCCCCCCTTCAGTTATTTGGAAGCAAATCTCAGACAGATCACTTTATGTATCTCTAAAACGAAGATGTTATTTAAAAGATTTCTGCATTAAAAAAGATTTTTGCATTTAAATATTTAATCCATTTGGGGTTTATTTTACTGTTTAATGTTTTTCAGAGATTTAATTTTATCTCACTTTTCAAACTAGTTAGTTTAGCTAGATGTCCCCATACCATCTATCAAGTAAATCATTCTTTTGTCCACTGGTGAGAAGAGATACCTTCATCATATACTAAAGTCTCATGTACTTAAATCTGTCTTAGGACCTCTGTCCCATTGATCTTTTTCTCCTTTCCTATGGCATGATATTTTTGGCTCTTATTTGATGTGACTTCATGTACATGAAAGTAAGATTCAATTTTTCTGATTACCCTGAGAAAAACAAAAACTAGTGGGAGATGAAGAATACCGACTTAATAAACATGTTTATAACAACATTTATTCTCTTTCAGAGATCCTTTAATGTGGAGAGTTGTGATTGGAACTAATAACATACATGGAGGTCCTCCATACTCCAAGAAGATAAAAGTTAAAGCAATCATTATCCATCCAGATTTCAATTTGGAAACTTACGTAAATGATATCGCGCTTTTTCATTTAAAAAAAGCAGTGAGGTATAATGACTATATTCAGCCTATTTGTCTACCTTTTGATGTTTTCCAAATGCTGGACCAAAACACGAAGTGTTTTATAAGTGGCTGGGGAAGAACAAAAGAAGAAGGTAATTATAATCTGAGTTTTATGTGTATATTTTTTTCCTGATTATTAGAGAGGATGAACCCTTGTATAGGTGTATCTCTTTATATCATGAGCTTGAGCAGTTAGTCTTTATAAACCATTGAAAAGGAAATGTTCTTTTTTTTTCTTGTATTTTTTTCTTTTTTGTGGGAAAGATGAAACTGTCTTCCAAAGCAGAAATAGAGACTTTCTCTGGTTATACCTGCCAAGACCCTTGAACCTCTAGACATTCTCAGAGAGGATGAGAGAGAGGTTTTAAGTGTTTCTTTGTTCCAGCTCTGTAACAGAATGGCTTATCTTTTTATTAAATTTTTTTAATGTTTATTTTTGAAAGACAGCACAAGAAGGGGTAGGGCGGAGAGAGAAGGGGACACAGAATCTGAAGCAGGCTCCAGGCTCTGAGCTGTCAGCACAGAGCCCCACGCGGGTCTCGAACTCACCGCGAGATCATGACCTGAGCTGAAGTCGGACGCTCAACCGACGGAGCCCCCAGGCGCCCCCAGAATGGCTTATCGTAATAAGCTTCTGGCTATAAGGGATCAAATTTAGGGTCCTTTTTACTTAATGTCCTATTTAGTATCAAGCAGGTTGATTGCCATACATTTTCTTTAGTGCACAAACAGGCACTAATTATTGATTGATTGAACTACTGGGAAGAACAAATAAATGTAGAAACTAGTCTCTGCCTTTGGTGTTAACAATAGCTACTACTTGAGAGCATTTACCGTGTTTTAGGCCCTTTTTCTAAATATATCATTTTCTTTTATCTTCAAAATATTCCTATTAGGAAGTTAATGTTATTATTCCCATGTAACAGACCAGGAATTGTGGATCTTAGAGGCTGAAAAGGTAGGACACAAATTCAGATCTTCCTCATCGTAAAGCCTGAATATATAAGTACTACATGAAGTACAAATTGCCCTCAAAGGAATCCAAATCTAGTTAGCAATACATGATCTCAAGCGTTGAGTCTCTTTTCTATTCCCCACAGAAACTAGCCATTTAAATATGTGTAGATTAGGCGTGCCTGGGTGGTTCAGTAGGTTAAGCATCCGACTTCAGCCCAGGTCATGATCTCATAGTTGGTGGGTTCAAGTCCCGCATCGGGCTCTGTGCTGACAGCTCAGGGCCTGGAGCCTGCTTCAGATTCTGTGCCTCCCTCTCTCTCTGCTCCTCCCTGCTTGCACTCTATCTCTCTCAAAAATAAATAAAGATGAAAAAAAATTTTTAAGAAGTAAATAATTAGGTATAGATTAGATAGAATACCAGATAAATGTATGAAAGATCTGTGAATTATTTTTTTTTCCTCTGAGAATACTGTTTAAACAAGATAAAGAGGTATGGGCTTTAGGACCAAAGACCTAAGTCTAAATCTCAGCCCTGCAGTGTACCAGCTGCATGACCATGGGCAAGTTACTGACTCTTGAACAACAATTAGAGCAATGATATAGCAGCAGCTTCCATTTATTCAGGTCTAGGTACTTAATAAAATGCTAAGCACCTTAATGCATTTCTCACTTAATGCCCCCAGTAACACCATGAAAAATACTATGACATGAATAAACTGAGGTTTGAAGATGTTAAGTAAGTTGCCCCAAATTACACAGCTAAGTGAGGAGTAAAAATTCAGTCCCAGGTTGGCCGGCTTCGAAACTCATGTGTTTCCACTATATTATATCATCTGTCACAATGTCATATGTATTCATGATCTGTGAGATGATAGCAATTATACCTATGAGAGGGGCACACGGGTGGCTCAGTTGGTTAAGCGTCCTACTTCGGCTCAGGTCATGATCTGGTGGTTCGGTTCGGGAGTTTGAGCCCTGTATGGGGCTCTGTGCTGATAGCTCAGAGCCTCGAGCCTGTTTTAGATTCTGTGTCTCCCTCTCTCTCTGCCTCTCCCCGGCTCATGCTCTGTCTCTCTCTCGCTCTCAAAAATAAACATTCCAAAAAAATTGAAAAAAAAAAAAGAAGTGTTAAGATACTGATTAACATTAGATTGAAGCATGAATGGTCAAATCTCAATAATAGCAATAGAAGATACAATGTGTAAACTAGTAGCAAGAAACAAATGGAATAAGAAAATGAAGACAAAATCTTAATAAATCAAGAAAGAAATAAGAAGCATAGGAAAAGTGAAAAAAGTGGAAAATATAAAATAAGACAGTAGAAAAAAGCCCAAATATATCCATAATCACGATAAGTGTTAATGGAGCAAACCACTAGTTAAAAGACAGATAATCAGATTAGGGAGTAGGAAATCCAGTTTACCTAAAGGGATAAGTAAAACAATAGTAAAGAAATATATCAAGTAAATCCAAATTAAAAGAAAGCTAGTATCACTATGCAAATTGCAGACAAAATAGACTTTAAGACAAAAGAATTATTAGGGATAAAGAAGGTCATTTTTATTTAGAAAAGGTTTAACTCACCAAGACGATAGAGCAATTCTAGACTTCTGAACCTAATAGGACCCAGATAATATTAAGGAGAATTATAGAATTGTAGGATTGTATAGAAAAGTAGAATTGTACAATAAACATTATAACTCCTCTGTGATGGTAGGGAATTTTAATACAACACTATTTTTATTATTAACATATCAAACAGATGAAAACCTAGTAAGTAAAGATTTGGAATATTTGAACAACATAATTAGTAAGCTTGATTTAATAGCCAAATCACTGCCTTCAAAAAGTTAGAGAATTTTATCTTTTCGAGTATAGGTAGAATCTTTATAACAATTGACCACCTTCCGTGGGTTCAAGCCCTGCATCAGGCTCTGTGCTGACAGCTCAGAGCCTGGAGCCTTCTTTGGATTCTGTGTCTCCCTCTCTCTCTGCCCTTCCCTGCTCGCACTCTGTCTCCCTCTCTCTCAAAACTAAATAAACATTAAAAAAATAATAATAAACTGACCACTTACTAGCCCATAAAACAAATCTTGAAGTTCAAAGGGTAAGTACTGTACAAACTATGAACTGTGATTATGAAACAATAAAACGATAAAAGGGATGGGAATTTGGGCTGTGATGGCATGGGGAGGGTGGCAAATCTTCTCCCCCCTCCCCAGATATAAACTGGACAAAATTGCCCAAAGCAACCATTTCAGGGCCTTGAAAATCAACCAAAGTACACAACACATTGAGAAATATTTGTTCATCATAAACGGCCATAAACTGGGTAAAAGAGGAACTTGCAGCTTTCTTGTTTGTGGTTGGTCCAAAGTCCCCTCTCATCAGTCAGTGCAATAGTTTTACTAGGGTCACAAAGAACAGAATCTTGTTACCAGAGGAGGTGAACTCTATCTGGAACAGCAGATGAAAATCCTGGCTAACAGCATTCTCAATAAAAAGTAGAAGACTCAGCAAGAGACAAATGGGGAAAACCCACAGCCTCTGCTAGTCCTGGATGTGGCCAGCAGTAGAACAGTCAGAAATTTGACAGATAAATCCTGAAAATGTGAGAGCTATAGAATAGCTCAATAAGCTTTCCAAATATCCTTGGCTGGTTGGGAAACCATACATGTGTCAGGAAAATCCGAGAGAACTCACAATAAAGAGAAAGTCAAAGTAGATTTGAAAACTGACTGGACTTTGAATACAGTCCCCAACCCAAACACAGATTTATTCATCAGCAGCCCAAATCATTGACTGACCCCTAAACTATACAGATACACATGCAAGCCCTATGAAGCTAGGCTGAAGGTAAAAATCAGAATGAAAACACTGAGCAGAAACATCAACAGTCATGACAGACGAGTCTGCAATTTAAGTCCGGGCAAGTTACTTTAAGGATGACAACATTCTTTTTTTTCTTTTTTTTTTTTTTTTTAATTTTAGAGCATGTGAGCAAGGGAAGGGCAGAGGGGGAGACAGAGAGAGAATCTTAAGCAAGCTCCACACTCAGTGCAGAGCCTGATGTAGGGCTCAATCCCACCATCCTGGGATCATGATCTGAGCTGAAATCATGAGTTGGATACTCAACTGACTGAACCACCCAGGTGCCCCTGACAACAGCATTCTTGAGGAAGGAATCAAAATCCAGGGTTGTTACAATATACTGTCTAAAATGACAAATTTTCTTTCTTTTTAAAAAAAAATGTATTTATTTTTGAGAGAGAGAGAGAGAGAGAGAGAGAGAGAGAGAGAGAATGAGACCATGAAAGCAGGGGAGGGGCAGAGAGAGAGGGAGACAAAATCCAAAGCAGGCTCCAGGCTCTGAGCTGTCAAACAGAGCCCAATGCAGGATTCAAACTCACGAACCATTAGATCATGACCTGAGCTGACGTTGGACTCTTAACCAACTGAGCCACCCAGGTGCCCCTAAAATGCCCAATTTTCAACAAAAATATAAGACATACAAAACAAACAAAAAACCCAAAAGTGTCACCTATTCTCAGGTGCGGGGAAATGGTCAATAGAACCAGACTCTATATAGGCTCAGATGTTGAATTTAGCAGATAAAGACTTCAGAGAAGCTCTTTAAAAAATTATTCATTTACTTTAAGAGAAAGAATGCAAACCAGATTGGGGGAGGGGGGGTGGAGAGAGAGAGAGAGAGAGAGAGAGAGAATCCCAAGCAGGCTTGGTGCTATCAGCACAGAGTCTAACACAGGGCTTGATCTCACGAACCATAAGATCATGACCTGAGCCAAAATCAAGAGTTGGATACTAAACCGATTGAGCTGCCCAGGCACCCCAAAGAAGCTCGTTAGGTGTGCATAAGTCAAAGGAATTAAAGGAAAATGTGATGACAATAATTTACCAAATAGGGAATATCTGTAGTGAAAGAGTCAATTTTCAAAAGAACTGAATAAAAAGTCTCGAATCAGTGAACTGAAACTGAAACAGCAAAAGAAGTGACCTAATCTGAAGAACACAGAGGAAAAATATTGCAGAAAAATCAATACACACTCAGAGACATGTGGCACAACATCAAGTACACCAACATGTGTGCAATGGGATTTCTGGAAGGGGAAGAGAGAGAAGATGGGGAAGAAAAAATAATTCAAAGAAAATATGGCCCCAAGCTCCTGAAATTTCATGAAAAACATTTACAAAAGCTCAATGAATCCCCAGTTGAGATTAAAAAAAAAGAAAGAGATCCACACCTACATTCACTGTAGTCAACAGAAGAGGTGCAAGGTCTATACATTGAAAACTTCAAGGGGCACCAGGGTGGCTCAGTCAGTTAAGCGACCGACTCTTGATTTCGGCTCAGGTCATGGTTCGTGAGCTCAAGCCCCACATCGGGCTCTCTGCTGTCAGCACAGACCCCTACTTCGGAGCCTTTCTGTCCCCCTCTCTCCTTACCCCTCCCCTGCCTGTGCGTGCACATAGTGTTCTCTCGCGCTCTCAAAAATAAACATTACAAAAAAGTAAATATTAAAAAAAAACCCTGCAAAACATGACATAATGAAGACCTAATAAATGAATGTCATACCGATTTGTATTAGAAGATTCATTATTGTTAATATTACAAGTATCTCTAGATTGACCTATATATTCAATGCAATCGCTATCCATATCCCAGCAAACTTCTTCATACAAATTGACAAACTTAGATGAAAAGGCAAAGGACCTACAACAGCCAAAATTATTTTGACAAACAACAAGGCTGAAGGAGTTACTCTGATTTCATATAAAACTATAGCCATCAAGACAGCAGGGCATGGGTTTGTTTTCTGTACTGAGAGCATAGAGATCAATAGAACACAATACAGTCCAAAAAAAAAAAGGCGGGGGGGATCCTAACTTACATTTGTGGCCAGTTGATTTCTTCATACAAACTTTCTAGAAAAGGCAAACCCATAGTAGCAGTAATCCTATTAGTCATTTTTTGAATGTGGGTTGGAGGTGGGAATTGACCGCACATGGGCATGGGAGGACTCTTTGGAGTGAAGGAAATAGTCTAAAACTGGGTTGTGGTGCCGGTATAAATTTACCAGAAATCATCGAACTGCAAGCCTACAGTGTGAGAATTTTGTTATGTAAGTTAAACATTCATGAAGCTTTTTAAAAAATGACAAAGATAATATTTTTTTTGAAAACTCACACATTTAGAAAATTCAAAATACACTACGAAATAAGTCCTGTGTCATAACTTTAAATCCTTAGACCTGAACTGTAATGTATATACTGCACAGAGAAGCCTGAATGTTGCAATTTCAGTGCCACATAAAGGGAAATGTAAAGCTTTAAATACATACACCTTTAGGCTCAAAAATACCAAAGAGTAAATATTTGACCTATTAGAGAAAAAAGGCTAAACACCATGCATTAAATATCCAACTGGAAAAAGTTGAACAGAACATTACATGACCCATAGAAAGAAGAAGAAGAGAAACCGAGATAAGCACAGCAATTCATGAATAGAAAATAAAGTTAGAAAAAAGAGGACCAACAAAGCCAAAATCTAGTTCTTTGAAGAAGGAAAAAAAAATAGCAAACCCCGGTGAGACTGATGAGAAAAGGAGAGAAGACACAAATACAAATAAGGTTATGAATTAAAAGATAAAATACTTTAAGCTATGTTAAGTTCTCCATTTTAATACTTAGATAAAATGGATAAATTCCTAGAAAATTCAAAGTAACCCAAACTGACTAAGAATAGTCCTATAAAGAGTAAAGGAGGGGCGCCTGGGTGGCTCAGTCGGTTGACTTGGGCTCAGGTCTGATCTCACAGCTCTTGAGTTTGAGCCCTGCGTTGGGCTCTGTGCTGACAGCTCAGAGCCTAGAGCCTGCTTCGGATTCTGTGTTTCCATCTCTGTCTCTGTCCCTCCCCCGCTTGCACTCTGTCTCTCTCTCTCTCTCTCTCTCTCTTAAAAATAAATAAATGTTAAAAAAAAAAATTTTTTTTTTTAAACAATAGCAATCCAGACACAGAAGCGAACTTCCTGAACCTGGTTAAAGTTATCTACCTCCAGACTACAGCAAACATCATTATTATAAACGAACATTTCTCTTAGAATCAGGCACGATTTCCCCCACCATCACTACTTTTGTTAATATCATAGTAGAGGTTCTAGCAAGTGCACACTAGAAAAAGATGCACAACACCTATGACTTAGGTAATAACAAAACACTCACTATTCACAGATGATGGGACTACCTACATTAATACAGTCCACAATACATTGGAATTAAGAGAGTCCAGTAAAGTGGCCAGATATAAAACCAAAATGCCAAAATCGATTTCATTTTTATACACTACCAATAGTTAGGGAATGTAGGGGTGCCTGAGTGGCTCAGTCAGTTAACTTCCTGACTTTGGCTCAGGTCATGATCTTGCAGTTCGTGAGTTCGAGCCCCGTGTTGGGCTGTGGGCTGACAGCTCCGAGCCTGGACCCTGCTTCAGATTCTGTGTCTACCTCTGTCTCTCTGCCCCTTCCCTGCTGGGACTCTCTCTGTCTCTCAAAAATAAATAAACACGAAAACAAAAAAAAAGAATCAGGAACAGAAACAAACCCCAGATCTTTTGATCTGCAGATATTTAAAAAAATTGTTAGGAAATGTAATTTTCAAAGTTAATAAATGTCACACCCACAAGATGTCTATAATCCAAAGTTAGACGGGAACGAGTGTTGACAAGGATGCGAAGAAATTGGAACCCTCGTGCATTGCTGGTGGGAATATAAAATGGCACAGGTGTTTTGGAGCATAGTTTGGAGTATAGTATAAATTAAAATTTATAGTTCCCGTATAATTCCAAACCTCCACTCCTATGTCTATACCCAAGAGAAATGAAAACACTTGTCCACACAAACACCTGTACTCAAATGCTCACAGCAGCATTATTCATATTAGCACAAAAAAAAAATCAATCTAAATATCCATCAACTGATAAATGGATAAACAAAATGTGGTATATTCATACAATGGAATATTACCTAGCCGTTAAAAGGAATGAAGTGTTGGTACATGCTACATTATACCAAGTGAAATAAGCTTGAGATAAAAGCTCACATATTGTACGATTCCATTTGTAGGATGAAATGTCCAGAATGGGCAAATCATAGAGACAAAAAGTAACTTAAAGGAATTAAACCATAAACAATCAGATTATTCTTCCACGATCTTCCTAGGCACACATGCATATATGGATACAACTTTACATAATTGTTGAATCACTTTGGAAAGAAAACCTATTCAACACGAACATTTTATATTGACGTCAAAATGCCTGCTCTCCAAAATAATTTACTGGTATTTTTTTGTTAATAGGTAATGTTACAGATGTGTTACAGGAAGCGGAAGTACATTATATCTCTCGAAAGATCTGTGATTCTGAGCAGAGTTATGGGCAAATAATCCCTAACACCTCATTTTGTGCAGGTGATGAAGATGGAATTTTTGATACTTGCAGGGTAAGACCAAATAATTTTCCTCTGCAATATTTGCTAAAGCTAGAGGGAAACTTGAACAGGCCTTTGATCACTTTCTGCGAAAGTCTTGAATTATCAAATTTAAAGGTACTAAATTCTTTTTTCTCCTTTTAAACTACATTCCAACAATCCAAATCCTATTGCTTTCCTGATTCCTTGGTTTCGTGGTCAACTTCAGGCGGAATTTGTCTTGAATCTTCCTTTTCTTATTACCACCTTTAATATACATATGTGTAATTCACCCATTTAAAGTGTATAACTCAACGGGCTTTTAGTGTATTTACAGAGCGTTGCAACCATCATCTCAATCTAATTTTAGGACACTTTTGTCAACCCAAAAAGAAGCCTCTACCCATTAGGAATCACTCCCCATTCTCCGCCCACCTGCCCTCAGGCCTAGGCAGCCAGTAATCCCTACAGATTTGCCTATTCTGGAATTTTCATACGAATGGAATCATTCAGTATGTTTTGTGATCGGCATCTTTCACTTAACGTAGTGTTTCCAAGGTTCATCCATATTATAGCATGTATTGATACTTTATTCATTTTATTGTCGAATAATATCCCACCATATGGATGTGCTGCATTTTATCCATTCATTAGTCGGTGGACACTTGAGCTGTTTCCATTTTTTTGGCTATTGTGAATAATGTCGCTGTACACATTTGTGTATACGGTTTTTATGTGTGGGTATGTTTTTTATTTCTTCTGGAAATTCCACCTAGGACTGGAATTGTTGGGTCAATGTTTAACATTTTGAAGAACTGCCAAAGCCTATTCCAGATGGCTGCACTATTTTATATTCCTACCAGCAATATGAAAGCTCCAATTTCTCCACATCCTGCCAGGACTTGTTATTGTTTGTCGTCTTTTTTTTTTTTTTTTTAATTTTTTTTTTTTCCTTAATGAGAGAGAGGGAGACACAGAATCTGAAGCAGGCTCCGGACTCTGAGCTGTCAGCACAGAGCCCGATGCGGGGCTCGAACTCCCGAACCACGAGATCATGACCCGAACCCAAGTGGGACGCCCAGCTGACTGAGCCACCCAGGCACCCCTATTGTTTGTCCTCTTGACTGTAGCCACCCTCATGGGTGTGAAGGGGTGTTTTTATTGTGGTTTTCACTTGCATTTTCCCAGTGACTAATGATGTTGAGCATCTTTTCATGTGCTTCTTCGCCAGCCATTTGTACATCTTCTTTGGAGGTGTGTCTATTCAAATAGTTTGCCCATTTTAAAACTGAGTTATTTATCTTTTTATTATTGAGTCATCAGCACTTTTTATAGATTTTAGATACAAGTCTCTCGCCAGATATATGGTTAGCAAATTTTTTCTCCCATTCTGTGGTCTCTCTCTTCATCTCCTTGATGTTACCATTTGTAGCACAGATTTTTATTTTTAGGAAGTCCAGTTTACTTGTTTTTTGGTCTCTTGGGCTTTTTGAATCTTTCTTTATTCTACTTCTCAATCTATCAGCACTTCACTCCCAAGCAGAACCCCCATGCTCTACCCTTTTCCTACTCGTTCTGATTTCTGCAATCCAGCGTTTATCTTTCCAGTGTCCTTTTTCTTAAAACTTTTACTGAGTAAAACAGTAGAGAATCGAAATCTAATGGAATTGCATTCATAAGCAAAACATCCTCATTACTGGGGCACCTGGTGACTCAGTCAATTAAGCGTCCTGCCTCAGCTCTCAGGTCATGATCTCGCGGTTCATGGGTTCGAGCCCCGCATCGGGCTCTGTGCTGACAGCTCGGAGCCTAGAGCCTGCTTCGGATTCTGTGTCTCCCTCTCTCTCTCTGGCCCTCTCCTGCTCCCGTTCTGTCTTTCTCTTCTTGAAAACAAATAAACAGTAAAAAAAAAATTTTTAAGCCTCACTATCAAAAAGTAATTACTCATTCAATGCCTACCTTATAGAGAGACACTGAAAACACCTTAGAAATACATTCCTGAATCTTTAGACCCTGAAACAGTTCTCTCAAGGTTCTAGTTGTTTTGAGTGATTAACAGTCCTTAGTAATAGTGTTTTGGTGCCCTGACAGTCTTGTATAAACTATGACAGACATTCGTTATTGTAACACTACTGAGAGGCTTAGCCATTTATTCCTGTTACCCCTGCAGCAGCCAACGTTAACACTTGGAAAGATGCCATCTCCTGCAAGATGCCAGTTTGTACGTCTCTTCTAGTGAGCAAACCTTGCACACAACTTCAAGAATCCTTTATCCATTTAAAGTTACGCTTTTCACATACAGCATTAAGCAATAAAAAGTATTCTAGCAGTATTTACAGTATTTTGCACACTACTCCCTAAATTATGTCTCTCCTGAGTAATTACACTAAAAACTCCAAACAATTGGATTTGTAGTATCCTGGTGCAATAGCATGCAAATAGGAGGTTTATCTACCAGCTTTATGGTTCCTCTAAGTATCAGGCCAGACAGAATGCTTTCTGTCTGAGTTGGAATGCAAAACTGAAAATCTATGGATCTTTATAACTTGAAGATAAGTTGAAAATGTATATTGGGGCGCCTGGGTGGCTCAGTTGGTTAGGCATCCGACTTCAGCTCAGGTCATGATCTCACGGTTCATGAGATCGAGCCCCACATCGGGCTCTGCGCTGACAGCTCGGAGCCTGGAGCTGCTTGGATTCTGTGTCTCCCTCTCTCTCTGCCCCTCCCCCGCTCATGCTCGCTCTCAAAAATAAACATTAAAAAATGTATTTATTTAGTTTTAATTTTTTTTTAACGTTTATTCAATTTTGAGAGACACAGAGACAGTGTGTGAATGGGGGAAAGGCAGAGAGAGAGGGAGACACAGAATCCGAAGCAGGTTCCAGGCCCTGAGCTGTCAGCACAGAGCCCGATGCGGGGCTTGAACCCACGAACCGTGAGATCATGACCTGAGCCGAAGCCGGACACTCAACCGACTGAGCCACCCGGGGGCCCCTAAAAAAATTTTTTTAAAGACCATTTATATTTATATAAATGTCTGATTAATGGCATTAATTTATTAAAACGTTCCCGTTGTTTAAAGACTACCAGAAGCAACTAACGCTATTTTGGGACTTTTTTAATAGGGTGATAGTGGTGGACCATTAATGTGCTACTTACCAGAACACAGACGATTTTTTGTAATGGGAATCACCAGTTACGGATATGGCTGTGGTCGGAAAAATTTCCCTGGTGTCTATTGTGGGCCCTCCTTCTACCAACAGTGGCTGACGGATCACCTCTACCGGGCAAGCAGTAAAGGCATATTTAACATAAATGTTCTACTTGGACAGGTCCTCATAGCCTCAGGTTCTGTTGTCTTACTGGGGGTCCCATAATGAAATTCTGAAGCGTCTTTATCTTGCGTCCTGTCCCTTTCCATGTTCCACCTAATGAAACCCATTTTTTCTTTTGGCAAGTAATTGCCCGCTTTGCACTTCTCATGTGAACGTTTTTTGGAACAAAAGGATTAGGACATATTAGATATGTTTTCATAAATGTGGCACTGACACGCCTCTTTGATGTATTTTGATTTTTTTTTAACTTTATAATCATAATTTTGCATTTGGAATACTTCCCTAGAGTGTGTATAGAATATTCAGTTGAATATACGCTTTATGCATACAAATGCCAAATAATAAAGAGTTTATAATTAAAATGAAAGCTGTTCTTTCTTAAATTAATCAAAACCATTTCCTTTTAAGTTAGATTTTCTTGAAAATTTGATATGCAGCATATATATATATATATATATATATATATATATATATATATATATTTGAACTTTTTAAACGTTTATTTACTTTTGAGAGACAGAGAAAGAGACCGAGCACAAGTGGGGGAGAGGCAGAGAGACTGGGACCCAGAATCCAAAGCAGGCTCCAGGCTCTGAGCTGTCAGCCCAGAGCCTGATGTGGGGCTCAAACTCACAAACCACGAGATCATGACCTGAGCCGAGGTCAGATGCTTAACCGACTGAGCCACCCAGGTGACCCTATAGTGTATATTTTTAATTACCATCCTGTTTCTGGTTCTCACTTGGAAGAGAAAAAGTATTTGCCTATTTGTAAAATTCTTTTTTTTTTTTTTTACGTTTATTTATTTTTGGGACAGAGAGAGACAAAGCATGAACAGGGGAGGGGCAGAGAGAGAGGGAGACACAGAATCGGAAACAGGCTCCAGGCTCCGAGCCCTCAGCCCAGAGCCTGACGCGGGGCTCGAACTCACGGACCGCGAGATCGTGACCTGGCTGAAGTCGGACGCTTAACCGACTGCGCCACCCAGGCGCCCCATGTAAAATTCTAATGAAAATAATTTTTAAAATATTAATACTCCCCTTCTTATGCCCAAAAAGAACCATGGTGCGGACACCCCCAAAATAATTTACTTTTTATTTAAAAATTTATCATGTGACTTTTAAAAAAAATTTTTTTTAACGTTTATTCATTTTTAGACAGAGAGAGACAGAGCATGAACGGGGGAGGGGCAGAGAGAGAGGGAGACACAGAATCCGAAATGGGCTCCAGGCTCTGAGCCGTCAGCACAGGGCCCGACGCGGGGCTCGAACTCACGGACCGCGAGATCGTGACCTGAGCCGAAGTCGGATGCCCAACCGACTGAGCCACCCAGGCGCCCCTCATGTGACTTTCTTAAAGCCCTTTATCTACTTCTCTCTTCTTGTAAGTTTATTTATTTATTTTGAGCAGTGGGGGGAGAGAACGTGGGAGAGGGGCAGAGAGACAATCCCAAGCAGGCTCCACACCGTCAGCACACCGCCAGACATGGGTCTTGATCTCGCAAACCCTGAGATCATCACCTGAGCCAAAATCAAGAGTTGGACACTTAACCAACTGAGACACCCAGGTGCCACTTACCTACTTCTAAACCTATTTTCTTTGAGCCCATGTTCCAATTTTGTATTCCTTGGACTCTCTGCATTAACTGTGAGGAGAGGTGACTAAAATCCTTGCTGGATAAAAGAGGGAATCCAACCTGAGACAAACTTACATAAAATAAATTATTAAAGCAAAAGAACAAGTTGCCTCAGTATCTACGATTAATAAATTCACTCAAATTCATTCAAATCTCCTTTGAATTTGGGGAACCCATGTTGTAAAAGAGAACTAATTTTCTCATCCTTGTTTTTACATTCAATAAGCTAAAACCAAGTGTTTCGTTTTTGCTGTTGTTTTGCTTTGCTTTAACCTAATTTCAGGATCTAAACTGAAAGGAAGGATGAGTTTTCTTTTTATTAATTCGCTTAGGGATCATTGTTGGTTTAAGACTCATGGGATAGAAGACTGTGATTTGTACAGGCTTGTAAGCAACACTGAGGGGATATTGACTGTTCTTTCTTAAAAGAGACCCTAGATTTCCATGAGCAAGGTCTTATGAGGAATTCGTTGGTAATGCTTGTATACCGATCAGCACAATGTATTAGGTTTTTCCTATTTATACTACCTGAGTACCATTCAGATTCACTTGATAGCCCTGAATGTTAATATTAAGTAACCCTTCCAAAATACATTCAACAGCACTGGGGGGCAGGTCTTGCGGTTCGCTTCAAAAGTATGCCTTGGGGCGCCTGGGTGGCTCAGTCGGGTAAGTAGCTGACTCCTGATTTCGGCTCAGGTCACGATCTCGTGGTTTGTGAGATTGGGCTCTGTGCTGACAGTGCAGAGCTTGCTTGGGATTCTCTCTCTCTGCCCCTCCCCCGTGTTCTCTCTCTGTCTCAAAATAAAGAAGTAAGCTTTAACAAAAAGTATGCCTTAATTACTCTTCAGGTATGTATTTCTAATCAGGCAGGAGCTACAACAAGCAATTTCTTATCTTTTACCCAACTGAGTTCACTTATTTCAGGCAACTGGAATTCAGGTATATGATGCTTCTCTCCACCAAAAGAGACTAGTAGAGTATACACTGCAATTTATTTTTATTTTTTTACTTGAGTATAGTTGACACACATCACAAAATGGCAATAAATACATACATATCAATAATTATTTTATATATAAATGGACCTAAGGCTCCAATCAAAAGACACAGAGTGACTGAAAGGATAAAGACAACAAAACAAAACGAAACGAACAAAACAGAAATCCCCATCTATATGGTGCCTACAAGAGACTAATTTCAGACCTAAAGACACATGCAGAATGAAAGTGAAGGGCTGGAAAACATATACCATGCAAATGGAAGGGGAGAAAAAGGCCAGGTAGTAATACTTGTAACAGACAAAATGGGCATTATTTTATTTCTTAAAAATTTATTTTAATGTTTATTTATTTTTTGAGAGAGAGAGACAGAGCGTGAGCAAGGGAGGGGCAGAGAGAGAGGGAGACACAGAATCCGAAGCAGGCTTCAAGCTCTGAGCTGTCAGCACAGAGCCCGATGCGGGGCTCAAACTCACAAACTGTGAGATCGTGACCTGAGCCAAAGTCAGACGCATAAATGACCAAGACACCCAGGTGCCCCACAAAATAGGCTCTAAAACAAAGACTATAGGTGCAAAAACCCTCAACAAAATATCAACAAACTGAATTCAACAATACATAAAAAAGAATCATTTAGGGTTGCCTGGGTGTCTCAGTCAGTTGAGCATCCAACTTCAGCTCAGGTCATGATTGCACCGTTCGTGGGTTCAAGCCCAGTTACAGTAATCAGACAAGAAAAAGAAAAAGCATCCTAATTGGTAAGGAAGAAGTAAAACTGTCACTATTTGCAGATGACATGACATGTTACAAAGAAAAACCTAGACTCCACCAAAATCTACTAGAATAACTGAACTCACTAAAACTGCAAAATATAAAATTAATATGTAGAAATTTGTTGCACTGTTATACACTTAAAATGAAGCAGCAGAAAGGGAAATTAAGAAAACAATCCCACTGAAAATTGTACCCCAAACAATAAAATACCTAGGAATAAACTTAACCAAGGAGGCCAAAGACCCGTGCTCTGAAAATTATAAAACGCTGATGAAAGAAATTGAAAACAGTACAAATAAATGGGAAGATACAACATGCTGTGGATTGGCATGAACTAATTAATTAATATGAGTAAAATGTCCATACTATCCAAAGCAATCTATAGATCCAAGGCAACCCCTATCAAAATGCACATAGCATTTTCACAGAACTAGAACAAATAACCCTAGTATCTGCACGGAACCAAAAAACACCCTGAATCAACAAATCAATCTTGAGAAAAAAGAACAAAGATGAAGGTATCATACTCCCAGACTTCAAACTATACTACAAAACTATAGTAGTCAAAATGGTATGGTAATAGAACAAAAACAGACACATAAACCAATAGAACAGAATAGAATGCTCAGAAATAAACCCACATGTATATGGTTATTAATCTAAAACAAAAGAGGCAAGAAAATACCATGGGGGAGGGGCACCTGGGTGGCTCAGTCAGTTAAGCATCCGACTTCAGCTAAGGTTGAGATCTCACAGGTCTTGGGTTCAGGCCCCGCATCAGGCTCTGTGCTGACAGAGCAGAGCGTGGAGCCTGCTTCAGATTCTGTGTGTGTGTGTGTCTCTCTCTCTGCCCCTCCCCTACTCATGCTCTATCTCTCTTTCTCTGTCTCAAAAATAAACATAAAAAGAAAAAAGAATATACCATGGGGGGAATAGACAGTCTCTTCAATAAATGGTGTGAGGAAAACGTAAGAAAAAGAATGCATACATGCAAAAAATGCAAAGAATGATATTGGAACATTTTCACACACCACACAGAAAGATAACCTCGGGGCACCTGGGTGGCTCAATCGATTGGGCGACTGGCTCTTGATTTCAGCTCAGGTCATGATCTCACAGTTCGTGAGATTCAGCCCTGTGCCAGGCTCTGTGCTGACAGTGTGGAGCCTGCTTGGGATTCTCTCTCTGCCCCTCTCCTGCTCTCTCTCTCTCTCTCTCAAGCTCTCTGTCAAATAAATAAACTTAAAAAAAACTAAAAAAAAAAAAAAGAAAAATAAACTCAAAGTGGATTAAAGACCTAAATGCGGGGTGCCTGGGTGGCTCAGTCGGTTAAGCGTCTGACTTCAGCTCAGGTCACGATCTCGCGGTCCGTGAGTTTGAGCCCCACGTCGGGCTCTGGGCTGATGGCTCAAAGCCTGGAGTCTGCTTCTGGTTCTGTGTCTCCCTCTCTCTCTGCCCCTCCCCCGTTCATGCTCTGTCTCTCTCTGTCTCAAAAATAAATAAACGTTAAAAAAAAAATTAAAAAAAAAAAAAGACCTAAATGCAAGACTTGAAATCAAAGATCCTAAAAGAAAACAGAGGCAGTAATCTCTTGGACATTGTTCTTAGCAATATATATTTTTTTTTTGATCTGTCTCCTCAGGCAAGGGCAACAAAACCAAAAATAAATAACTGGAACTACATCAAACGAAAAGGTTCCGCAGAGTAAAAGAAACCTTCAACAAAATAAAAAGGCAACCTACTGAATGGGAGAAGATATTTGTAAATCATATATCCAATAAGGGGTAAATATCCAAAACATATAAAGAACTCATACAATGCAACACCAAAAACAAAACAAAACAAAACAAACCTACAATCTGACTTAAAAATGGGCAGAGGACCTGTCCAGACATTTTTCCAAGGAAGACATACAATGGCCAACAGACACATGAAAAGATGCTCAACATCACTAATCACCAGGGAAATGCAAATCAAAACCACCAGGAGGTATCACTTCCTACCTGTCAGAATGGCTAATGTCAAACCCTCACGCACTATTGGTGGAAATGTAAAGTGACGCAACCCCTATGGAAAACACTGTGGAGTTGCCTCAAAAAATTAAAAATACAAACACCATACAATCCAGCAGTTCCACTACTGGGTATTTACCCAAAGAAAATGAAAACACTAATTTGAACACGTAGAGACACCCCTATGTTCCCTACAGCATTATATACAACAGCCAAGATATGGAATCAGCCTAAGTGTCCATCAACAGATGAATGGCTAATGAAGTCATAGTATGGAATACTATGTAGCCATAAAAAAGAGTGAAAATCTTGCCATTTGCAACAACATGGAAGGACCCAGAGGATATAATGCTAAGTGAAATAAGTCATACAGAAAAAGACAAATACTGTGTGATCTCACTTACATGTGGAATCCAGAAAACAAAACAGGGGCGCCTCAGTGACTCAGTCAGTTAAGCATCCAACTTCGGCTCAGGTCATGATTTCATGCTTTCATAAGTTCAAGGCCTGCGTTGGGCTCTGTGCTCATGGAGCAGAGCCTGCTTGGGATTCTCTCTCCCTCCCTCCCTCTCTGCTCCTCCTTCACTCGTGCTGTCTCTGTCTCTCTCAAAAAAATAAAAAATAGGGGCGCCTGGGTGGCTCAGTTGGTTAAGCATCTGACTTCAGCTCAGGTCATGCTCTCACAGTGGGTGAGTTTAAGCCCGAATCAGACTTTGTGCTGACAGCTCAGAGCCTGGAGCCTGCTTCAGATTCTGTGTCTCCCTCTCTCTCTGCCCCTCCCCTGCTCACGCTGTCTCTCTCTCTTAAAAATAAACAAACATTAAAAAAAATTTTGTTAATGAAAAAGTGTATAAATTGGACTTTATCAAAATAAAAGACACAGCTAAGACACTCTCTCAAAAATTAAAAAAAAATAAAAAAACAAAAAACAAAACAAATGAACAAATAAAACAGAAAGAGATTCATAAACACAGAGAACAAACTGGTAGTTGCCAGAGGGGAGGGGCATCAGGGGATGGGCAAAATAGGTGAAGGGGATTAAGAAGTACAAATTGAACTGCAATAAAGTACGGATATGAAGTATACAGTGATATAAAGTATAGTGTAGGGAACAGAGTCAATAATATTATAATAATTTTGACTGGTGATGGACAGTAACTAACCACATTTATGGTGGTCAGCATTTTGTAATGCATATAAGTATTGAATGGCCATGTTGTACACCTGAAAGTAATAGAATATTATATTATGTATATCAAGTAGCCTTCAATTAAAAAAGCCCTCTAGCTAAATTCACCAAAAAAAAAAAAAAAGACACAAAATATCAGTATCATTTCTATAGATCCTACAGATATTAAAAGGATTATAAGAGAACATTGTGGCCAACTCTTTACCAATAAATTCAACAACTTGGACTTTATAGGTGGCAAATTTCTGAAAGACACTTTACCAAAACAGACACAGAAAGAACTAGAAAATCTGAACAGTCCCAAATTTCCTAAAGAAATTACATTTTCCATTAAAAATTTACAATATGTATATTTCTATAATTTTAAAATTTCTAAATTTTATATAAAGACGCAAACGACCTAAAGAGTCAAAGCAGGGGCGCCTGGGTGGCGCAGTCGGTTGGGCGTCCAACTTCAGCTCAGGTCACGATCTCGCGGTCCGGGAGTTCGAGCCCCGCGTCGGGCTCTGGGCTGATGGCTCGGAGCCTGGAGCCTGTTTCCGATTCTGTGTCTCCCTCTCTCTCTCTGTCCCTCCCCCGTTCATGCTCTGTCTCTCTCTGTCCCAGAAATAAATAAACGTTGAAAAAAAAAATTAAAAAAAAAAAAGAGTCAAAGCAATTTTGAGAAAGAAGGACAGAGTCAGAAAGCTTAAACTACTTGATTTCAAGATTTTCTATAAAGCTACATAATCCAAGCAGTGTGATCCCGGCATATGGATGGATAAGAGACAATAAAGCAAAATTCCCAGAAATAGACCCACGCGTATAGATGACCAATATATTTTTAACAAAGTTGGCAAAATAATTCAACTGAAGAAAGGATAGTTTTTCAACAAATTGTGCTAGAGTAACTAGATATCCATAGGGAAAAAATATTAACATTCATGCTATCTAAACTTACAAGGTTCTGTCAATTATATTTTAATGAAACTGGAAAAAGTTAACCTTGTCCTTTACCTTAAATATCATACATTAAAAAAAAAAACTTTAATTGAATCATGGACCTAGATATAAAATCTAAAACCTCAAAAGATGTAGAAAGAACATATAAGAGAAACTCTTTACAACCACAGACTAGGTGAGGGTTTCTTAGGAAAAAAATCAGGGATCATGAAAAAAAAAATGTAGGGGCGCCTGGGGGCTTCAGTTTGTTAAGCATCGAACTCTTGATTTTGGCTCAGGTCATGATCTCACAGTTTGGGAGACTGAGCCCTGTGTGGGGCTCTGTGCTGACGGTGCAGAACCTGTTTGGGATTCTCTTTCTGCTACTCTTCCCATTCATGCATGCGCGCTCGCGCTCTCTCTCTCTCTCTCTCTCTCTCCCTCTCTCAAAATCAATAAATAAACATTAAAAAAAAAGAAAAAATGTGGCGCGCCTGGGTGGCTCCGTCAATTAACTGTCCGACTTCGGCTCAGGTCATGATATTACGGTGTGTGAGTTCGAGCCCCGTGTTGGGCTCTGTGCTGAAAGCTCCGAGCCTGCAGCCTACTTCAGATCCTGTCCCTCTGTCTCTCTGTCCCTCTGCCCCTCCCCTGCTCACGCTGTCTCTCTCTTAAAAATAAACAAACATTAAAAAAATTTTTTAAATGAAAAAATGTATATAAATTGGACTTTATCAAAATAAAAGGCACAGCTAAGACAAGATGGATGGACCTTGACGGCTTTATTCTCAGCAAAATAAGCCAGTCACAGACAAATACCATATGATTGCACTCATCTGTGTAACCAAAAAACAAAAAAACAAAATCACCCCACAAAAAAGAAAAAAAAATAACAAACACACAGATACAGAGAACAGATTGGTGGTTGGCAGAGGCAGGGGGAGCAGGGGAGAGGGGGCAAGATGGTGACACCATTAAGAGAATAAAAAGACCGGTCACAGACTAGGAAAAAGTCACCCTTTTGATAAATGACATACTGAGAATATACAAAGAATTCTCCATCTTCAATAAGAAAACAACCCAATTAAAAAAAATTTGTTTAATATTTTATTTATTTTTGAGACAGAGAGAGACAGAGCATGAACAGGGGAGGGGCAGAGAGAGAGGGAGACACAGAATCGGAAACAGGCTCCAGGCTCTGAGCTGTCAGCACAGAGCCCGACACAGGGCTCGAACTCACGGACCGTAAGATCATGCCATGAGCCGAAGTCGGATACTTAACCGACTGAGCCACCCAGGCGCCCCAGAAAATAACCCAATTTAAAAGTGAGTGAAAGATCTGAACAGAGACCTTACCAAATAAGACCACAAATGACAAATAGGTCCATTAAAAGATGCTCAACATCATTAATCATCAGGGAAATGCTAATTATAAGTACAAGGGGAGACGACTACAGACCTTTTAAAATGGCTAAAATAAAAAAAGACAATTACACCAAGTATTGGTCAGGATGTGAAACAGCTAAATCTCTCGTACCCTTACAGTGGGAATATAAAATGGTATACCACTATGGAAAACAGTTTGGCAGTTTCTTAAAAAAAATATTTGCAAAAAAAAAAAAAAAAGTGAAATATTTGCCTACCATGTGACCCATATATCCTACTCCTAAAAATTTATCCAAGAGAAATGAAAGCTTTTGTCCATACAAAGACCTGTATGCTGATACTCACATTAGCTCAATCTGTAACAGTCAAAAACAACCCAAATGTCCATCAGTAGGTGAACAGATAAACAAACTGTTATACATCCATACAATCGAATACTACTAAGGGACAAAATCAATGGATTCATGCAACAATGTTGCTGACTTTCAAAATAATTATGCTGAGTAAAAGAAGTCAGACAAAAAAGCACATTATGCCTGATTCCAATTACACAAAATTCTAGGAAATGCATAACTCGTCTCTAGTGACAAAAAACTGATGAGTGGTTGCCTTGGGATGGAGAGGGCAGGAGGGAAGGATCACAAAGGGGCAAGAGGAAACTTTCGGGGGTGATGACTAAAGTGATGGGGTCACAGGTATGTACCTAGGTCAGAACTTACCAGACTGTACACTTTATATGGTTTATTGTATGTCAATTCCACCTCAAGAAAGCTAAATATGGAAGAGATATATTTATATAGAGGATCACAAATAATGAATCAACAGAACACTCCCTGTATCCATCACCCAATTTAAAAAAGTAAACGTTACCATAATTTTTGAAAATTTCTGTGTTCCCTGACCCACCCGAAAGCCAAGGCTTTCTTGTTAAAAACAGATGAATGCTTGAAACTACTTTCTGTATACTTTAGGGTTTTAGGTTCCCCAACACGAATATTCTGGGGACTATTTTTATCTAAATTAGCTGAGTGACGGAGCAGTCACGCACAATTTGAAGTTGAAACTTGCCCTTAAAAAAATGGGAAGCCCAGAACTGTGACTCAAAAATAATCCTGTTGAGTTATGAACGTCTGAGAGCCTCGATCCAGAATGCAAAAGGGGGGAAACTCTCGTTAACTGTGGTCAGGCAAGCGTGTCTTCTCATTTCCTCTTTTTAAAAACAGGGCTGTGGGAGGAGAGGACCAAAGGGTGACAGGAGGCGGTCACTTGGCAGCAGCCTCCTAGTACGGTTTAGCCAGGCTCCACCCACGGGTTGTTTTCTTTGCAGATGTCATTGGAGGACCCGGATGGGGTGTGTACGAGAGCAGCGTGCATATAAAACTCCAGCAGGAAACCAGCGCTAGTTTCCAAACCCAGAGAAGGAGAAGCAGCAATAGATCTGGAAGAAGGGACTGTAATCAACTTTCCTTCTAAGGAGAAGCTGGGAAATTTCTCACTTCGCTTCATGAAAACGAAGCTGAATCTTTTGCCCAGCGCCTATTAATTAGGTGAAATGGGCCTCTCGCCCACGATTTGACTTGAGCTGTGTCTCTCTAGCCCGGCCAGTTCTTCTTTCCTCCGCAGAGGATTGGCTCTGGCTAGAAGCCTACCTCCTGCAATAAAGGAGTCTGGTTGCTGGGTCTCTAACCCGTTGATCTTTTTCTCTTGTTGGTGATGGCGCTTATCATCTTTACCCTCCGGCTGGCCATCGGCATCCTGCTATTTCCCATGTTCCTGCTGAACCTTCTGGGCTTGTGGAACCAGATATGCAAAAAATGGTTCCCCTACTTCTTGCGGAGGTTCACCGTGATGTACAACGAACAGATGGCGAGCAAGAAGCGCGAGCTCTTCAGCAACCTGCCCGAGTTTGCGGGCCCCTCCGGGAAGCTCTCTCTGCTGGAAGTGGGCTGCGGCACCGGGGCCAACTTCAAGTTCTACCCGGCTGGATGCAGGGTGACTTGTATCGACCCCAACCCCAACTTTGAGAAGTTCTTGATCAAGAGCGTCGCCGAGAACCGACACCTGCAGTTCGAGCGCTTCGTGGTGGCTGCGGGGGAGAACATGCAGCAGGTGGCCGATGGCTCCGTGGATGTGGTGGTCTGCACCCTGGTCCTGTGCTCCGTGCAGAACCAGGAGCAGATCCTCCAGGAGGTGTGCCGAGTGCTGAGGCCGGTGAGTGAGGCGGTGCAAGGGGGACTGTTTAGTGGCAACCACTATCCCCAAGAGTAGTTAGTTCTATCAATTTCAGGTGGATCGGACGTTCAACCATAAAAAGGGCAACTAGGAGAGAAGGCACTGTTGAATTTTGTAGAATCTTAGAGTTGGGAAGAAGCTATAAAGGGAAAGACTGATTCTGAATACACAAAAAGTGTAAAACTTTGACAGAGGGAAAAAAAATACTATAAACACAGTAAAGTACAAAAACATAGATGCCAGGGATGATAGACAAAAAAAGGTTAACTTCCTTCATATTAAAAGACATTACAAATCAAAAGATCAGTAGGATTTTTTTTTTAAAACAATAAGAAAAACACAAGAGAAAAATAGGCAAACAGCGGGAATGGAAATATAAATAAAAATAGCCAATTATATGCCAGGGGCCTGGGTGGCCCAGTTGGTTGAGCTTCACCTTGATTTCTGCTCAGGTCATGATCTGACAGTCGGTGAAATGGAGCCCTCAGAAGGGCTCCATGCTGACAGTGGGGAGCCTGCTTGGGATTCTCTCTCTCTCTCTCTCTCTCTCTCTCTCTCTCTGCCCCCTCCACCCCCCACTCTCTCTCAAAATAAATAAATAATTATTTTAAAATAGCCAATTATGTGATAAAAATGCTCAACCTTACACGCAATTAAAGAACAAAATAAAGCCAGATACCATTTTTACCTATTAATACTATCAGAGGCTTTTTTTTTTTTTTCCAACGTTTATTTATTTTTGGGACAGAGAGAGACAGAGCATGAACGGGGGAGGGGCAGAGAGAGAGGGAGACACAGAATCGGAAACAGGCTCCAGGCTCTGAGCCATCAGCCCAGAGCCCGATGCGGGGCTCGAACTCACGAACTGCGAGATCGTGACCTGGCTGAAGTCGGACGCTTAACCGACTGCGCCACCCAGGCGCCCCAATACTATCAGAGGCTTTTAAGGCCAATATGGTATTATGGTTTTGGGAGGCAGGACATCTTCCTTTACATTGGAGGAAGTGCCCTCTTTCGAGGGTAATTTGATAATATCAAAATTTATCAAAATATCAAAAGGTGCACAGAGTCTTTTCTCCACTAATTTATCCCATAGTTATACTGCACAAATATGCAAAAACGTGGCCATATGCAAAGATATTGGTTACAGTATTTATAATAGCATACATTGGAAATAACCTACATGTCCATCGACAGGAGGCCATTCAAGTAAACGGTCACAGAGTATAGAAGAATTCTGTGCAGTTGTTAAAAAGAACAAGGAAGGGTTACCTATGTTGATATGGAAAAAATCCCTAAGAGATCATGTTAAATGAAAAAAAGCAATCAAAGCATAGACAATTAGGTAGAGTATAAGTGCATGGGATATATATATATATGTATGTATGTGTATATATACATATACACACATATACATACACATATATATGTGTGGGATATACATATACATGTATATGTATATATATGTATACACACATACATACACACATATATGCATATGTATATATGTTAAAGTGTGGGATATACATATATACATATATGTATGTATATATATGTATACACACATATATGTACACATATATATGCATGTGTATATATGTTAAAGGAAATGACAGACAAAAAACTATTAACAATGGTTACCTCTTGGGAATGGGATTGGATGCAGGGGAAGAATCACTTTTTTTTTTATTTTTTATTTTTTAAAATTTACATCCAAATTAGTTAGCATATAGTGCAACAATGATTTCAGGAGTAGATTCCTTAGTGCCCCTGACCCATTTAACCTATCCCCCCTCCCACAATGCCTCCAGTTACCCTCAGTTTGTTCTCCATATTTATGAGTCTCTTATGTTTTGTCCCCCTCCCTGTTTTTATATTATTTTTGTTTCCCTTCCCTTATGTTCATCTGTTTTGTCTCATAAAGTCCTCATATGAGTGAAGTCATATGATTTTTGTCTTTCTCTAATTTCACTTAGCATAATCCCCTCCAGTTCCATCCACGTTGTTGCAAATGGCAAGATTTCATTCTTTTTGATTACTGAGTAATACTCCATTGTATAATTATACCACATCTTCTTTCTCCATTCATCCATTGATGGACATTTGGGCTCTTTCCATACTTTGGCTATTGTTGATAGCGCTGCTATAAACATGGGGGTGCGTGTGTCCGTTCGAAACAGCACAAGTGTATCCTTTGGATAAATGCCTAGTAGTGCAATTGCTGGGTCGTAGGGTAGTTCTGTTTTTAGTTTTTTGAGGAACCTCCATACTGTTTCCCAGAGTGGCCGCACCAGTTTGCATTCCCATACTTTTCATTTTATATCTTTTGGTATTGTTTGGAATTCTTTATACTTGCATGTAATTTTTACCTATTACCTTTATTATTTTTTAATAGTTTTATTCTAAACATAGTTGAACATAGATAAAGTATGGGTGTCTCAACATTTGAATTCACTGCTCTAGTAGAACAGGATGCTCTGTAATCCCCAGTTTTATTTTCTAGTAGAGAAAGTTCCTCAGGAAGAAAAGGACTTGAGATGGAGTTTACAGGCAATGATATAATTCTGTCTTTGGTTCAAGGATAGGCCAACATCAAAATAGTAAATGAAAAAGTTCTGCCTCTTATACCCAAATGCTGGGTTTTTGTGTCCTGAGACTGGGCACTAACTGGGCAATGTTAGCAAATGTTTTGCTTACAGTGTTATCCCTACAAAACAAGTAATTCTGGGGCGCCTGGGTGGCGCAGTCGGTTAAGCTTCCGACTTCAGCCAGGTCACGATCTCGCGGTCCGTGAGTTCGAGCCCCGCGTCAGGCTCTGGGCTGATGGCTCAGAGCCTGGAGCCTGTTTCCGATTCTGTGTCTCCCTCTCTCTCTGCCCCTCCCCCGTTCACGCTCTGTCTCTCTCTGTCCCAAAAATAAATAAACGTTGAAAAAAAAAATTAAAAAAAAAAACAAAAATAAGTAATTCTGACCCCCGTTTTAATAGCACTCTTAAGGAGATCACATTCTTTGTAGCCTTCTACTCTCTACTGAATATAACCAGGAGCTTTATTACATTGTCATTTAACCTTCACAACAGTCCTTTAAAGCAGATACTGTCTTCATGTTGTTTTGAGGAAACAGACTCAGAGAGGTTAAGAAATTTGCCCAAGGTTACACAGCTAGTAGGTCTCACTTCCTTTTATTTATTATTTATTATTTTTGTTTGTTTGTTTGTTTAGAGAGAGACAGAGAGAGAGAGACAGAGCGTGAGTGTGTTGGGGGGCAGATGGTTTGTAAATCTAAATATCTAGCCCAGATCTTTCTTCTAACCCCAAATCTGCATATCCAGCTCTCTATTCAATAGTCACCTGAATGGGTGACAGGCATCTATCTCTAGCTTAAACCTGTGTGACCCTTGGGGTAACACTGGCCTCCGTGGGTCTCCTCCTTTCTCTCCTGCTCTAGTCTATGGATTTTTTTTTTTTTTTACCCAATCAGGAAATTCCAAGTTTTCCATTCCTGAACTTATACTTACATTCCTGTCTTATACTTACCCACAGAAATGAGAAACTCCCACCTCTAAGCTCTCTGCTTGGGATAGGCAAGATTAGGGTAGATAGAAGAGGCTAAGAAGAGTGTGGCCGTCATCACAGGTTTTGGAGGGGATTTGGAGGTCCCTTTCCCCTTACTTCCCAAAGAGGTAGATAGGTAGGAGACTTCTGAAATCCCCGATAGTCTATACCCTCCACTGTGTCTATACTTCACCTACATTTATAGGACTGCCCTAGATGAAAGCAGCAGTTGCTAATTCCTACATGACAGTGACTTACGTATCACATCCACCGAATAAAATACCTAATGACACAAAGGTACCGTGACTTCAGTAATGCTTTTGATGCTTCAGTGTTTTATTATTAATTATTAATTATTATTATTTATTAATTTTTATTATTTATATATTATTAGATATTATATATGCAGTGTATATTATATATTATTATTTATATATTATTATATATTAATATTATATTATTTATTATAATTTATTATTTATTATTATTTTTGAAAAAGACACATTTATTCAGTGTCATGATGAGACTATTACATTTAGCAATCAACAGCAGGGGTGCAAAAAAAAAAAAAAAATCTACACTAAAACCCTTTGTTGGGAGGCTCCCGGGTGGCTCAGTCGGTTAAGTGTCGACTTCGGCTCAGGTCATGATCTCATGCTTTGTGGGTTCGAGCCCCGCATCAGGCTCTGTGCAGATAGCTCAGAGCCTGGAGCCTGCCTCAGCTGCTGTGTCTTCCTTTCTCTCCACCCCTCCCCTGCTTGCACTCTGTCTCCTTCCCTCTCTCAAAAATAAACAAACACTTAAAAAAAAAAACTAAAGAAAAACCAAACCTTTGTTGGAATGCTTTATGCTTTCCGTAGAACAGAAACTAAAATACCTTGTTATACAATTAGTCACAAATACAGTCCTTGAGTTTTTTGCCCATACACATGAGTATTGTCTAAAACGTGTCTTCTTTGTAGCAGCTAGGCCCTGCCACCCCTGTGCTTGGCTGAGTTCACAAATCTGTTGGAACCTGTAGCTTCCCTGTCACTTCTCTGACTCTTCTCTCCTGCTAAGCTTTGTTTTCTGGTAGCAATTAAAACCTAAAACCGTCCAACTTCGGCTCAGGTCATGATCTCCCGGTTTGTGAGTTCGAGCCCTGCGTCGGGCTCTGTGCTGACAGCCCAGAGCCTGGAGCCTGCTTCAGATTCTGTGTCTCCCTCTCTCTGACCCTCCCCCGTTCATGCTCTGTCCCTCCCTGTCTCAAAAATAAATAAACGTTACAAAAAAATTAAAAATAAAATAAAATAAAAATATTTTTTTAAACCTCTGCCACTGCCATAGCTGCTGCTGCTGCAACCACCATAGCCACGCTGGGTTTGTGGTTTGGCAGAGTACTGGCCTCCACCACCACAGGGGCCAGAGCTTCCGCCCCCCCCAAATTGCCTCCTTTCCTGGGTCTAAAGTTTGAAGATTGGCCGTTGTAACTGTCAAAATCATTACAGCTTCCGCCACCTCCAAAGTTGCTTCCATCATTACCAAATCCGTGACAGCCATCCCCACTGCCACTGTATCCATTGCCACCTCGACTGCCACCAAAGCCACCTTGCCCACTGCAGTTTCCTCCACGACCAAAGTTGTCATTCCCGCCAAAACCACCTCCGTGACCACCACCGAAGTTCCCAGAACCACGTCGACCTCTTTGGCTGAACGAAGCACTGGCCATCTCTTGCTGAGATAGGGCTCTTCTGACTTCACAGTCGTGGCCGTTCACAGTCTGGTATTTTCGAATGACAATCTTGTCTACAGAGTCACGGTCATCAAACGTCACACAAGCAAAGCCTCTCTTTCTGCCACCGCTTCGGTCAGTCATGATTTCAATCACTTCAGTTTTACCCTACTGTTCAAAATAATCTCTCAGGTGATGTTGTTCAGCGTCTTCTTTAATGCCACCGACCAAAATCTTTTTCACGGTTAAGTGCGCACCAGGTCCCTAAGAATCTTCTCTCTCTCTCTTTGGTTCCACAACTCTCCCATCCACCTTGTGTGGCCTTGCATTCACGGTTGCGTCTACCTCCTCCACAGTGGCATAGGTGACAAACCCAAAGCCTCTGGAGCACTTGGTGTTTGGATCTCTCATTACCATACAGCCCGTGAGCATTCCCCATCTGGCTCCTCAGATGCTCATCGGTTGTTTCAAAGCTCAAACCTCCAATGAAAAGCTTCTGTTCAGGCTCTTTAGTAGATTCTGACTTAGACATGATGGCTGGGGGAGGGGAGACTTTCACGATGCTGACTTGGCGGTGTCCACGGGCTGATGCTTCAGTATTTTAATTCATCATATCATTTACATCCTTGTGACAATGGTACAAAAGTATAAGACATGCTTATTCAGTCTCAGGCAATGCTGGGTGTGGATTCAGACTCTCCCACAGGTTTGCAAAACAGAACCCAAGAGCAATTCTCAGATGAAGTAAAAAAAAATTTTTTTGTATGTATGTATATAAAGTTTATTTATTTTGAGACAGGAGGGGAGGGACAGAGAGAGACAGAGACAGAGAATCCCAAGCAGGCACCATGCTGTCAGCACGGAGCCCCATGCAGGGCTCGATCCCACTAACTGTGAGATCCTGATCTGAGCCAAAATCAAGAGTTGGGCTGACTGAGCCACCCAGGCACCCCCAAATTTTTGTTTTTAAATAAAAGTAGAAGTTAAAAAAATGTGCCATTAAAAGGCAAACAACAAACTGGGGGAGACATTTGTAGTATATGTTGCCTTATTATACTAAATGCCCCCACTAAGCAGTAAGAAAAACCCAACACCCTACTAGAAAACTGATGAAGGACATAACAGACAAATCGGAAGAGAAGAAATCCAAATCGCCAATAAGGTTTAGCGAAAGATGTTATCTATATTAAGGATATTAAAGATGTACACATTATTGAAAATGAAATACCATTTTACCCATCAGCTTGCCAAGGATACAGAGGAAAAAAGGATTGAGAAGAGTTTATTGGAAATGGGCACTCATATGCATTGCTAGTATGAATGTAAACTTGCTATGACTCTTCCGTAGGGCAATTTGACCACCTGTACCAACAGTTTAAGAAGGCACAGACTTTGGACTCAGCAGCTCCACTTTTTAGCAAGTTATTTTTTTGGAAATAATTAGAGGTTGTCACAGAGATGTACGGACAAGGCTATTCACTGTGATAGTATTTATAATGATGAAAAACTGGAAATAACTTCAATGAGAATGGTCAAAGGAGACATGGTACCTTCAGTGGTGTGCAATGTTGTGTGAAAAGTTTTTAAGTCATGTTTTAGAATAATATTCGAATACATAAACAAAGCAGGTTACAAAAGAGAATGTACATTCTAATCCTAGTTTTAGGGAAAAAATAGATATTCACATAATATGAATTTTTTAACATTTATTTGACAGAGAGTGTGCATGCACAGGAGGGGGGGGAGAGAGAGAGAGAAAGAGAGAGAGAGAGGAAGAGAGAATCCCAAGCAGACTCCTTGCTGTCAGCACAGAGCCCAACGTGGGGCTCAATCCCACTAACCATGAGCTCGTGACCTGAGCCAAAACCAAGAGTCAGACGTAACTGACTGAGCCACCCAGGCGCCCCTATATGATCAGAAAATATGTGTTAATTGCCTGAAATTGGCAGCGCTGTATAAAATTTGACAGAAGGTGAGACTATTGACCAAAATGGTGCCTTAGCAGGTTTTAATTTATCCATGCCTTTTCATGAAGTTAGCCTCTGGGGCCACTGAAATCGAAGCTTCTTCAGTCATCTTATAAACCTGTTCTGACAAAACCAATATGCGGGGTTTGTTTGTTTGTTTGTTTGTTTCTCAGGGAGGGGCTTTCTATTTCCTGGAGCATGTAGCCGCTGAGAGCTCAACTTGGAATTACTTCTGGCAACAAGTCCTGGATCCTGCATGGTACCTGCTGTTTGATGGGTGCAACCTGACCAGAGAGAGCTGGAAGGCCCTGGAACGGGCGCGCTTCTCTAAACTTGAGCTGCAGCACCTCCAGGCGCCACTGCCCGTGGAGCTGGTGCGCCCTCACATCTGTGGATATGCTGTGAAATAGCAGGAGCGGGGGCGGAGAGCTGCGTGGCTCAGATGGCTTAAGGCTACAGTTTTATTTACACTCACCATACTAATTGGGAGAAAGGAAACCTTTTTTTTCTTTTTAAGTAAAGTTGAATTTCATCCCTAGAAGTTTATGTGATAACCCGTTTAGCCATTTTCTGTTGGCTCCCAGAGGATCAAAACCAAAGCAAACGCAAAACAGGACTCTCCCTTAAAAGGAAACACTGGGCTTTCATAATTGAAGTTTACCATTATCCCCAAACTTAAGTCTGTAACTTCAAAATCCTCCCAGCCGTCTTTTTTGTCTTTTAATATCATAGATTTTTATAATTTTTTCATGTTTTATTTCTGAGAGACAAAGAGAGCGAGCACAAGTAGGGGAGGGCAGAGAGGAGGAGACAGGATCTGAGGCAGGCTCTATGCTGAGAGCAGAGAAGCCAATGTGGGGCTTGAACTCACGAACCATGAGATCATGACCTGAGCGCAAGTCAGACGCTTAACCGGCTGAGCCACCCAGGCGCCCCACAACTGTCTTACTTACATGGTCACCTGACAGATTTTAATTGTACCCGCTTTTCGAGAGCTTGGCGCTATAAGTCGTCAAATCACTCAAGAGAAGACTTTGAAAGGGGAGACGTGACAAGATCTTAATAACTCACAAATTGAATAAAGAAATCCTACCCAGGCGAAAATCCTAATCTGAACAGCCCAGATTTTTTCAGAAAGAAAGCTGAATGCATGTGTTGTTCTTAGGATCGCGGGGCTGGTTTTCAAAATTAATGGACCAGGATGCCACACCTAGTTCTGCCCAGTTTACTGTGTTTTCTCCAGTATTCCACCCACATTTGTTTTCCTGCATTCCAGTCTTCAACTCTTAAGGTGAAGAGTGTGCTTGACCCGTTAGTATGTCCATAAAAATAGTTGAGATACTTAAGGTTCTTGACTCCATTTTCCTGATTATGTGGCATATACTTTGCTGGATGTCTTAAATTGTAGGCAAGGAAAAGGGCCACTGTAATTAGGAAAACCTTGGGTAATTAGGTACACTTTGTAAGAACCCCTATAACCCAGGCAATCTGTGAATCTGTCAAGAAGTAGACACATATTTTGGAGATAATTCTGACCAAATGTCCCCTCTTGTCCCAAGATGATTTCTTTGTTCCTTGCCACTCTGGGAACCTCTGAAGTGTTAGGTTGGTCAGAGGGCTTAAGAATAGCGTTTTCAGGGGCGCCTGGGTGGTGCAGTCGGTTAAGCGTCCGACTTCAGCCAGGTCACGATCTCGCGGTCCGTGAGTTTGAGCCCCGCGTCGGGCTCTGGGCTGATGGCTCAGAGCCTGGAGCCTGCTTCCCATTCTGTGTCTCCCTCTCTCTCTGCCCCTTCCCCGTTCATGCTCTGTCTCTCTCTGTCCCCAAAATAAATAAACGTTGAAAAAAAAATTAAAAAAAAAAAAAAAGAATAGCGTTTTCAGCAATAGTCTGTATGTATTTTAATAAATTTAGTATATTTTCTGAGATGACTTTACAAAAGGACTATTTTAATTATCAAATCAATACGTTCATATAGATTTTAGGAATGGAAATAAATGGTTTATGTCTTTGCTGGCTTGGCTTCATTTTTTTCTTTTTTTTTTTTTAATGTCTGGAAGGGGAAAATTAAGCTATTTGAACATACAGATTTATGTTTCTAGAGCCAGGTAATTGCTTACAGAAAGCAGAGGGAGGATCAGAATGGATTTTGAAAAGTTCAAGTCCAAAGACCTCCACTTGTAACATTCATAAAGCAAAAAGGAAGGAAACATAACGATTCTCTCTCGAACATGAAGACAGTTACTGTTATGGTGAGGTTCGGATAGTTACCTAAGGCCTTCTGAGCTCTAGAACAGGGATCTCCTCCCTCTGCAGTCGCTCCAAAGTAGGGACCTCCTTAACCACCCCACTTCACTATCGGTTAAGGTAGTCCAGTGCTTGAGAAATATGAAAAACCACAGGTTGACATGCTGAAATGTTATCAGCATGTTGAAAGGAATGCCATATAGCACAATGTACTAGGTATATTCTTATCAATTCCCTCTTGTCTAAGTGGTGTGGCAAAGTTGATCCTTTCTGTGGAGAAATAAATAAAGTTTCTTACATTCCATGAGTTCCTGAGCAAGTCTTAGAAGCCCTAATTCCTGAAACTACAAGACCTGTCTTGACATCATGGCTGCCATAGCACCTCCCCACTGCTTTCCTCCACAGGCCAGAAGACACACGTTTGTGGTCATTCTGACAGCCTGTGGAAGTGACCTAAGCCCGTGCAAAATGGAAACTGGAAAAGGTAAAACGGGTCCAATGTCTTTTGGGTCCTGTGTTGGTTAGGATTCCTTCGATTGCAAGTGACGTGACTGTTCAACCAAAAAAAGGCATAAGCAGAAGAAAGACCTTCAGACTCAAATTAGTGAAAAGCACAGGGGCAGAAAGCCTCCCGCACAGCTTGAGCAGGGCTCAGCTGATGTGATCAGATGTCACATCTGCCCTTCCTGACTGCCCTACCAGGTGGTGAGTCTGTGGAAGTGGTGCCAATCTTCATGCTTCCCCAGGGCCAAGGCCAGTTGGAAAGATCAAAGCTATTTTGCAAATGCTCCACCCAATTTCTGCACTGAGTCTCAGCCGGCTCTTGTTGACAATCTGGGGTCACAAGTCCATTCTCGAACCAGTCATAATGTTTAGACCAAATGGATTAGGCTGATTTGGCTCAAGTAAAGGTCACAGTGCTTCATCCCTGGGGCTGAGCACACCCAGACCCTTGTGAACGGAGACAAGGAGACTTGTATATCCTCCAAATGAAACAAGGCTAGGGGAAAGCGGGAAGGGAGGCTGAGAAGGCACGCCACAAATGCTCGTTATGGGCACATCGCTGCATTTTGATCAGACCCTGTTTGCTTCCGGGTGGTAGATAACATAGTACCGTGCGGAGAACCCTGGCTTTTCACTAGGATAGTTGCATGCAACGAGGAAGATAAAAGACAAAATGACACTGGCTTTGGCATCCAAGTGACTTAGGTCAAGTCCTGGTTGTGTCATCTGTTGACTGTGAGACCTTGGGCAAGTTATTTCTCTATCTCACTATCACCTTCTTTATCATTATTATTATTATTTGTATTTTAGTCAGTTCATATACAGTCCAAATTGGTTTCAGGAGTAGAACCCAGTGATTCATCACTTACATATAACACCCAGTGCTCCTCACAAGTACCCTCCTTAATACCCATCAGGCACCTAGCCCATCCCCCACCCACCTCCCTCCATCAACCCTCGGTTTGTTCTCTATCTTTAAGATTCTCTTGTGTTTTGTTTCCCTTTCTAGTGCCACTTTCCTCATCTGTTAATGAGGATAATATCTACCTCAAGGGTTACTGAGAGGAATTAATGAAGTGAAGCATTTGGTACTTAACGAATGTTAAACTTCATTCGACAGTTACTGAGTGCCTACTGTGTACTCCACCCTTGGTGCTTGGCTTAGAGCCCTGAATAAGCTACACTTGTTCTCTGCCCTCACAGAGCAGAGGCATAGGCGGTGATAAATGCTAGGAGGGAGAAGCACCAGGCACCAGGAAAGCGGAATCGGTGGCCCTGGGGTGGAGGAGGGAGGGGAGGATCAGAAGTTTCCTTGAGGAAGTGACATCCGAGCTGAATTCTAGAGGGTATTAGTATTTCAGCCTAACAGAACAGCTGGTACCACACACAAATAAAAGGAGGAAACACAATGTGTTCAAGGAACTGAAGGCAGGCAGGGCTGGGTACGAGAGACTGCAAGGAGGATTTGGGGATGGCTGCTACTTACACCAGGCCTCTTCCTAATCTTGTTAAGTCCCTGGACCCATGAGCCCCGTACTTCATTTTAATGGCAAACCAAGCCAAATACCATTGAAATTTCTTATGTTTATATTATAAAACACTCTGTTCCTAAGTGTTCTCATATTCTAATTGCTTCTTCTGAATTCCTACATATTTCATACTTGGATAGCGAGTGAAGCAAATATTGCATAATAGCACCTTTTGTACTCTTAACCCTTAACATAAGCCTTCCCCTTTGGTATTGCTTTAGAAGACCTAGAACTTAACTGAAATTCAATTCCCATTAATCTGTTAATGCAATTGGGAGCGTAATGATCAAGGAGCCTAGTGCCAACAAAAGCTAAAAAGAAAACTGTCCAGTAAGTGTCACTTGAACTCTTTCAATACCTAAAACCAAAAGCATTCAGGCTACATTAAAGAAAAACCAAGGGCGCCAGGCTGGCTCAGCCGGAGGAGCATGTGACTCTTGATCTCAGGGTTGGGAGTTAGAGCCCCACGTTGAGTGCAGAGATTACTTAAAAATAAAATCCTGGGGCGCCTGGGTGGCGCAGTCGGTTAAGCGTCCGACTTCAGCCAGGTCACGATCTCGCGGTCCGTGAGTTCGAGCCCCGTGTCGGGCTCTGGGCTGATGGCTCGGAGCCTGGAGCCTGTTTCCGATTCTGTGTCTCCCTCTCTCTCTGCCCCTCCCCCGTTCATGCTCTGTCTCTCTGTCCCAAAAATAAATAAACGTTGAAAAAATAAATAAATAAAAATAAAAATAAAAGTAAAAACCTCTCACAGCCTTAATTCAGGCTGTGTCCTTCTCAATCTTTAAAACGGGTCTGACACTGATGTCAACCTTCTCCTTGGAATGATCCTTCTATTCCAAGACTCTAATAGCTAATAATAAAAACTTTCATTTATTACATGCCTTCTTTATGCCAGGCACCAAGTTTTTACACAATTATTTCATAGAATACTCATAACTCTGTAAGGCAGATACATTACCTGCAATTGACAAACGAGAAAGGGCCCGTGACAAATGGTCAATGTCACTTGCCCAAAGCCACTTACTGAGTGATCACCCCAGTATGCCCATGAAACTTACCTGATTCCAAAGCCCAGCCCTCCCCACAACGTTGTGATGCTTCTTGAGGTCTCTTCAAACCCAAGTCTCTGTAATTCTGTCTCCTTTCTCTACCATTTCACCGTGAATGGTCCCTGAGACTCATTCAGTGTGTGTTTCATCCCTCGAGCCTTGCTTATATTCCTAGGTTGTGAGCTATCACCCGTGTGGAAGAGATTCTCAAACCTCCCACTTTTGCCATTCCTTTGACATTGGGAATTTAACATGTCAAAAACAAAACTCACCGTGTCCTTCCCTAAACAAGCGACATTTGCTAATTTCTTCAACTCCTAGGATTATTTCCCAAGGACCAGATAAAGAGACGCCCTTCTAGAAAGCATTTGCTGGCTGTTTCAAGAAGCTTCCTCTTTGAGAAACCCCTCGGCATTCACTAATACACTGGTGGGTATTAGTGCACAGGCCAGACACAGTGCTTACTACATAGCAGGTGCTCCCAGAGTAGTTACCGATTAATTCGTCATCAAATCCTCTTCTCCATACCTCTTAGATGGCCCCTTCTACCACCTTTCCACAGCCACCATCTTAGTTTGAGAACTAACCGCTGGATGATTATATGTATAGATTGAATGTGGACAGCTCGGATCACAAACCATGCGTGCAGGAACTTGCTAGGTAATGCATGATTCAGGGTGTCGGCAGCAAAATAGCTCCAGGGTGAGGGGAAGATACTACATGTAGCTAGAGTAGTAGAAAAACACTCCTGCAACTGACTCAGCTTTCTTTGCCTTCCTTCACTCAATTCACCCCAATAACCTAGGATAGAAAAACGATAACTCAGCAAATAAATTTCCTGAGGCACAAAGAAGTGGTTTCCTAGGAAGGCACCAATGTCTGATCTAAGTCACAATCTCTCATGCCAGAAAACGCTTCAAACTGGTCTCCATGCCTTCAACACCCACCGCCTTCAAGCTCCTAATTTCCAAAACACTTTACTCTAGCCATTCCTGCAACTCAAATTATGAAGGCAGCTACTCAGCTTCCTGAGTTGAACTGAGGTCGCTCAACTTCGCACTTGGGACTGTCAACAGACACCTCAACGCTTCTCCCTGCTGTGTAGGCCAGCGGGGAAAGGATGGGGTTCGGAGTGAGAACGTCTGAATCTTACTAACTGAATCTAATTGAATCTACTAGTACTAACATTGCGTCTTACTAATTCACTTGTTCACTTAAAAAGAGAACACTGCTTACATCTCCCAGGATTCTTGTGAGGATGCAGGACGTAAATGCAAACAGTGCTTTGTAAACTTCAAACTGTTTGCCATGAACGCTGGAGTTCTTCACATGGTCCCTTACTTGGGTCGGGGCCTGGCCTCCTTAAGCAATCGTGAGAGGAACAGAATAAAGTTAATTTGTCTATAGGAAAAGATATTTTACTTCTTTCTTAATTTTTTTTAATGTTTATTTATTCTTTGAGAGAGAGAGAGCATGAGCAGGAGAGGGGCAGAGAGAGAGGGAGACACGGAATCCCAAGCAGGCTCCAGGCTCTGAGCTGTCAGCACAGAGCCCGACGTGGGGCTCGAACTCACAGACCAGGAGATCATGACCTGAGCCGAAGTCGGTCACTCAACCGACTGAGCCACCCAGGCGCCCCAAGATATTTTACTTCTATAAATGCAGTCCTAGAATTCCAATCGGCTGGATTACTATACACCCTAATGTTTTTCTGGAGACTCAGTATACTGTTAAAGAAATCTCCCGTAAAAAATAACTTAACAAAGCCCTCATGTTTGCACCTAACAATAAAATGTTTGGCACCTACAGGAGATGCTGCAAAGAACTTCTACACAGAGCGCTAAAGATACAGATGTGATTTCCCAAATCCCTCTAATCTTGGCTCACATTTTACCTGTCAGGCTAAGTAGACAGTATTAGAGCTGTAAAAACAGCAGCACTCAGTTCAAATTCTATCTCACCTCTCAGGTTATGGGAACGGATTATTTGCTCTGGTCTCAGAGGAAGCGTTTCTTTTAAATTTTATTGTCTGCCACAGCTTAAGGACAAAAAAAGCTAAAAACTTTTTTAAAAGCCAAGCGTGCAATATTAAAATACATAATATTTATAATGTTTATTTGTTTTTGAGAGAAAGAGACAGAGCATGAGTGGGAGAGGGGCAGAGAGAGGGAGACACAGAATCTGAAACAGGCTCCAGGCTTTAAGCTGTCAGCACAGAGCCCGATGCGGGGCCCGAACTCATGAACTGTGACATCATGACCTGAGCCGACGTTGGACCCTTAACCGACTGAGCCACCCAGGTGACCCCATAATATTTACTTATAAATATAAATGTTGCCATATACCAAACTACTTACCAATGGATGCAACCTCATCTGCCCAAATGTTGAAAGTGAGAGAAAACACTGGAGAACGTGGCCACAATCAATAAATCAATAACCTGTCGGCCCCCCTTTTTGCTACTGTGTTTTTATTTTCTTCCTTTCGTATTCTGGGAAGGAGGCCTTCTGGGATCCTGAGTAAATTTCATAAAAAATATTTGCCTTTTGCACACACAGCAAATACACATCCATACCTGGAGGACAGGTATGTCTGAAAGTGTAAGAATTAGGTAAAAATGGTGCCACCTGGGGGCGCCTGGGTGGCTCAGTTGGTTAAGCTTCTGACTTCAGCTCAGGTCATGATCTCGAAGTTCTTGAGTTCAATCCCCGCAACAGGCTCTGTACTGAGACCTCAGAGCCTGGAGCCTGCTTCAGATTCTGTCTCTCTCTCTCTCTCTCTCTTTCTCTCTCTCTCTGCCCCTCCCCTGTTCGTGCTTTGTCTCTTTCTGTCTCTCAAAAATAAATAAATGTAAAAAAAAAATTTTTTTTTTAAATCACTTCCTGCCTCAAACCTTTGGATGGCTTTTCATGGTTTTCAGATGAAACTTCAAAATCCTTAGGTTAAAATGCAAGGCTCTCGCGATCTGGCCCCACTGGCCCTGCAGCTTGATTCTCTACAAGCCACTCCCACCCCTGACTCTACACACTGTGCTGTCTGGACCTTCTGCCTCTGAGCCTTTCCACGCGCTGTGCCCTCTGCCCGGAATGCCCTACCCTCTCCTCTCCTCTCTTCACCTCAAATCGACTAGTTCTCTACAATATCCCGTAAAAGTCACTTTCTCCAAAATGAACTTCCTTAATTCTCCAGTTGGGTCTTTAGGTCCTTCATCCAGGCTCCTACGAGCCCAGGCCTCCTCCTGCCACGTTCTCATGTGCTGCCACTGTTGCTTTACTCATCTGTCTGCCCCAGACTGACTCAAAGCTTCTTGGGGGACAGGGGGTTCCTCTTAACTCAGCTTTTACCTGCAGCACTCCATCTGTGTGAAACGTACAAACGATCCCACTCATTTTGTCTCCTCTGCTGCCTTTAGGAGAGAGCCCAAAGCCCCAGTTAGACTTCTCAGGGCTGCTCAGAAACTGCTAATGTACCCTCAGCTGCCACAGGGTCCCGCCCGTCCTTGACCATGCTCATTTCCACATCGCCACGCCTCTCCTCTCAGCAGAGGACTTTCACTACTCCACAGAGGGAAACACAAACAGAGAGCCATTGAGCGGGTCTACAGATTTAAGAACCCCACCAGATGCCCTCTCCTGACCAGATCTGCAAGGCCAGCCCTGGGCCCTGGATTCATTTCTTCCCGGTCTTTTTTTTCCTGCCAAGTCACACTCTTTTTGCATCTTCTCTCTTCCCCTTGTGTTCAAATATCCTAAAATCCATACCACCTTCCTCCAGTAAAAACAAACAAACAAAAAACACCAAAAAAACTTAGCTTTGCTTTCCCCTGAAATCCCTATGCTCTTTTCCTCCCTCCAAATCTCTTAAAAATATCAAATCCTTTTTTTTTTTTTTTTTTTTTTTGCCTACTTCCCACTCACTCCTCAATCCATTCTCATTGGGTAGCCAGCCCTCCCTGAAACTGTTCTCCTCGAAGCCACCACGGATATCCTGCTTCCCAAATATAAAGGCTTTGTTCTTTGGTGTGTTTTTAAAATTTTTTTAAATGTTTATTTATTTTTGAGAGAGAGAGACAGAGACAGAGCGTGAGTGGGGGAGGAGTAGAGAGAAAGGGAGTCACAGAATCCAAAGCAGGGTCCAGGCTCTGAGCTGTCAGCACAGAGCCCAATGCGGGACTCGAGCCCACGAACTGTGAGATTATGACCCGAGTGGAAGTCAGACGCTTAACCGACTGAGCCACCCACGCGCCCCAAGGCTTCCTTCTTTGTATGAACTGTGTACTATCTGATTTTGACCGCTCTTCTGGAGATCTTCCTCCTTTTTCTTGTGAGTCTTTTTGACCCTCTGGCTGCTCCATCTCGAGCTCCTTGGCTGCCTTTTACTTCCCCAGAATTCCATCCTTAGTCCTCTCCATCCCTACAGACTTCCCTTTGTGGGAATTCAACAGAACTGCCAAGTCCAGTTCCACATCACCTCCCTCTCCTGGCCTTTGGGGCAGACTGGCTGTGTGGGAGAAGGCCAGGCCCGTGTCAGCCATATTAGTTTCCTATTGCTGCCATGACAAATTACCACAGATTTAGTGGTTTAAAACAATACAAACTTTTATCTTCCGGTTCTGGAGGACAAAAGCCCCAAATGGGTGTCACTTGGCTAAAACCAAGGTGTTGGCAGGGTTTCGTTTGTTTGTTCGTTTTCTGTGGGGGCCCCCCCCCCCCCGGGAGAAACTGTTCCCTTGCCTTCGCCAGCTTCGAGAGGCCACGCTGGTTCAAATCTCTTTCTGAAACGGACCTGACTTTCTTGTCTCCCAGTTTCACTTCTAAGGGCCCTTGTGATTACACAGACCCTACCCAGATACTCCAGAATAACCACATCTCAAGGTCAGCTGGATAGCAAGCTTAATTCCACCTGCAACCTTAATTTCCCTTTGCCTTGTAACATAACACATCCAATAGGTTGCGGGTACTAGCACGGGGAGATCTCTGGGAGCAGGGTAGAGGAGGCATTATTCTGCCTACCACATCAGCTAGACTGGACAAAGAAAGAAAAGGCAAATATGTAAATGATAGTGGGGACTTTCACGAAGCTCCAGCTGGCCTAACACAGAGCCAAGGTGAGAACGGTGCAGAATGGCAAACGAGTTGCGGGAAGAACTGAACGAGGGATACAAAAGGACAACATGAAACTCTAGGTTTCAAAAAGGCAATTCGGCTGCACTTTACAGGACAGCTCGTGTTTGCCTCTGAAGTCTCCTCATGCTAAAATGATCATTTCTACTTCTGGAGGCTTCCCGTACCGATCCCTGAACTCAGAATCCTTTGACGAGTCTGGGGATATCTGCCAACCCTCCCCAAATTCCTCAGGAACTTTAAAATTATGAAAGCAAATAATTTTTACTATGCCAAAATGGCCCTAGATGTCATGCTCAATCTCGCTCACAGTCCACAAAATGTGAATTAAAACTACCGGGGGATACCACTTCTCACACATCAGGTCTGCGAAGACTCCAAACGTCTGACAATACATTCAGTTGGGCAAGCCATGGGGAAACAGACATACCTGCGTATCGCTGATGGGGATGCCAAAGCGTTCAACTCTTGTGGAATTTGGCAATACTTGACAAAACTATACCTGCATTTACCTTTTGGCCCGGCACTCCCACCCCTAGAATTGCATCCTGAAGATACGCTTCCAACCACAGGAAAGTACAGAAGCACAAGACAGTTCATTGTCGCATCGTTTGTAATGGTTCCAAGCTAGATGCTCATACATACGAATGTGCTTGAATAAACCAGGGCACTTTTTGCACAGCGGAGCACTTACTACATATCTGAATAGCAGCATGACAAAGAGCTGCTAGAGTCCACGGCCACACCACCCTGAACGCGCCGCCCGATCTCGTCTGATCTCGGAAGCCAAGCAGGGTCGGGCCTGGTTAGTACTTGGATGGGAGGCAAGGAGCTGCTAGGGTGATAAGGTGTGATTTCAAGGACATATTATTGAGTAAACAGAAGCTCTGTCAGCTAAAACTAGCTATAGTGTGGTACCTTCTCTGTAAAAAAGAAGGGTAAATAAGAGAATACCCACGTATATGTTTATTTTTGCAAAAAGAAACTGCAGAAGAATAAGCCAGACACTAGCGAGATTGGTTGTCTATAGCAGTGGGTGGGAAGAGAGCAGAAATAAAAGGGGGAAGAGCAGTGATGCAGTTTTATTTTTTATTTTTTATTTTTAATTTTTTTTTCCACGTTTTTATTTATTTATGGGACAGACAGAGACAGAGCATGAACGGGGGAGGGTCAGAGAGAGGGAGACACAGAATCGGAAACAGGCTCCAGGCTCTGAGCCATCAGCCCAGAGCCCGACGCGGGGCTCGAACTCACGGAGCGTGAGATCGTGACCTGGCTGAAGTCGGACGCTTAACCGACTGGGCCACCCAGGCGCCCCGCAGTGATGCAGTTTTAAATATACCCTTTGTATAGTTTTGATTTGGGGAACCATGTTAATGTCTTACATAAAATATGCAAACGAATGTTTTTTACATAAGATGAAATGAAGAATGGGGGGGGGCATCCCTAAAATCGAAAAATAAAAAACACCTAATGGTATTCTTGTGTGTGTGTGTGTGTGTGTGTGTGTGTGTGTGTGTGTGTGTAAAATTCTTTTCTGCTTTTTAAGTTTTATTTATTTATTGAGAGAGAGAGAGAGAGAGAAAGAGAGAGCAAGCACAGGCAAGGTAGGAGCAGAGAGGAGACACAGAATCCCAAGCAGCCTCAGCACCGTCAGTGTAGAGTCCAATGTGGGGCTCGAACTCACAAACCGTGAGATCATGACCTGAGCCTAGATCAAGAGTCAGACACTTAACCAACTACTCCACCCAGGTGCCCTAATTGTATTCTAAATGAAGACTAACCACATTGATGCAGGGGGAGAAAATTCAACCCAAGTAGCTTTTTTTCCAAGTAACTTTTGTGTGTGTGTCATTAGATTTATCTATTTATTTTTTAATATGAAATTTATTGTCAAATTGGTTTCCATACAACACCCAGAGCTCCTCCCAACAGGTACCCTCCTCAATGCCCATCACCCACCCTTCCCTTCTTCCCACTCCCCATCAACCCTTAGTTTATTCTCAGTTTTTAAATTTTTTTTTAACGTTTATTTATTGAGACAGAGAGAGACAGAGCATGAACAGGGGAGGGTCAGAGAGAGGGAGACACAGAATCTGAAACAGGCTCCAGGCTCTGAACTGTCAGCACAGAGCCCGACGCGGGGCTCGAACTCACGGACTGCGAGATCATGACCTGAGCCGAAGTCGGCCGCTTAAACGACTAAGCCACCGAGGCGCCCCTATTCTCAGTTTTTAAGAGTCTCTTATGGTTTGGCTCTCTCCCTAATTTTTTTCTTTTCCTTCCCCTCCCCCATCAAGTAACTTTTTTTTTAAACAACTTTGTTAACATATAATTCACATATCCTAAAATTTACCTGAAATATACAATTAAGTGATTTTTATTATATTTAGCATTGTGCAACCAACATCACAATCTTTATTTTTAAATGTTTGTTTATTGAGAGAGAGAGAGAGAGAGAGAGAGAGAGAAAGCACAAGCAGAGGAGGGGCAGAGAGAGAGAGAGAAAGAGGGAGAGAGGAGAGAGAATCCCAAGGCAGGCTCCATGCTGTCAGCACAGAGCTTGACATGGGGCTTGATCTCATGAACTATGAGATCATGATCTGAGCTGAAATCAAGAGTCAGATACTTAACTGACTGAGCTACCGGTGCCCCCAACACAATCTATTTAAAAAATTGTTTTCATTACCCCCTGAAAAGCCTCTGTAACCATTAGTAGTCACTCCCTATTTTCCTTCCACTGTCTCACAGCCTCAGGCAACCACTAATCCATTTTGTTTTTTAAAATTTATGGTTTTGGGGCGACTGGGTGGCTCAGTCGGTTAAGCGGCCGACTTCGGCTCAGGTCATGATCTCGCGGTCCGTGAGTTCGAGCCCCGCATCGGGCTCTGTGCTGACAGCTCAGAGCCTGGAGCCTGTTTCAGATTCTGTGTCTCCCTCTCTCTCACCCTCCCCCGTTCATGCTCTGTCTCTCTCTGTCTCAAAAATAAATAAACGTAAAAAAAAATTAAAATAAAATAAAATAAAATAAAATTTATGGTTTTAATTTTATTATGTTTTTATTTTAGAGAGAGTAAGTGAGCATAAGCAGGGGAGAGGTGCAGAGGCAGGAGAGATGGGGTGGGGTGGGGGGGGAGAATATTTTAAGCAGGCCCCACACTCAGCATGGAGCCCAATGCCGGACTCAATTCCATGACCCTGGGATTATGACCTGAGCTGAAACCAAGAGTCAGGCGCTCAACCAACTGAGCCACCCAGGCAGCTCTCTATTTTCTATCTCTATAGATTTGTTTATTCTGGGTATTTCATAAAAATGGAATCACGCAATATATGGTCTTTTATAACAGGCTTCTTTCACTTAGCATGTTTCAAGGCTCATCTATGGTATAGCACATATCATTACTTCATTTGTTTTTATGGCCAAATAATTTTCCATTGTACAGCTATATCACATTTTCTTTCTTTTCTTTTTTTTTTTTTTGTTAAATACAATTTTATTGTCAAGTTAGCTAACATACAGTGTATACAGTGTGCTCTTGGCTTCAGGAGTAGATTCCCATGATTCATTGCTTCCATACAACACCCAGTGCTCATTCCAACAAGTGCCCTCCTCAATGCCGTCACTCATTTCCCCCTCTCTCCCACCCTTCCCCATCAACCCTCAAGTTTGTTCTCTGTATTTAAGAGTCTCTTATGGTTTGCCTCCCTCACATTTTATTTTTCCATCAAATGATGGCTGTTTGGGTTGTTTCCATTTATTGGCTACTAAGAACAATGATGCTGTGGACATCTGCCCGCGAGTTTTTGTGTAGAAATGTGTTTTCATTCCAAATGATTTTTGAAGACAGTATTTGGACCATTTTCCCTCTGACAAAAAAGAACTATAAAAAATATTTAATGGGGGGCGCCTGGGTGGCGCAGTTGGTTAAGCGTCCGGCTTCAGCCAGGTCACGATCTCATGGTCCGTGAGTTCGAGCCCCGCGTCAGGCTCTGGGCTGATGGCTCGGAGCCTGGAGCCTGTTTCCGATTCTGTGTCTCCCTCTCTCTCTGCCCCTCCCCCGTTCATGCTCTGTCTCTCTCTGTCCCCAAAAAAATAAACGTTGAAAAAAAATTAAAAAAAAAAATTTAATGGGCTTGTTTTTCACAGAGGTATGGGTTAGAAAATCTGAAATGAATTTTTGTGTACTCTAGAACTAAGCAAATAAGTAAATATCCTAAAGATAGCGGGAGCCAGGTCTCTCACAGAGAAAGGTATCACAAATAATGAAAAGGGAAGACTAGAATGAATCCTGTGGAGTTGGGTTGAATTTGGAGATCTTACTACAAACTCATGATTTTAGTATAGATAGATACATAGGCAGAGAAATAGACATAGATATAAATCCTAATTCTGCCTACTGAGAGAGGGCTTAAAGGAATGACACTCTAGGAACAATGAGCACTTCCAATGCCTGGAACGTGGTTTCTAAATACCATTCTCTACTGAAATGAATCAGGGCTCCTTAAAGAAATGGCTGATTTCAGAGCTGGGGCAGAAAAAGTACAAGTTTAGCCTGGAACATCTTGTTATGCCAGGATAAAAAGAAGAATGTTTGAAGAATGATGGGGTCATGTCAATAGGAGTCAATAGAAGCCAGCCTGAAGGGGCTCCCATTAGACAAATCTGGGACAGTCTGACCATCAAAATAAATAATGGTGGTGATGGATAAGCACTGAATAAAATAGAAATTGACGAGACCAAACTGATATAAGAGTGATATAAGAGTTCCTTATATTAGAGTGCCAACTGAAAAATGTAAAAAGAATGATGTATTTAGAAAATTATCATCTGGCAAACATAATATCAATTGATTCAGACAAGGATCATAAATGGATGCTGAAGTTAATGAGTAAAAGCCTGATACATAACAGTGTATTTGCATAATACTAAAGTATCTCCTCACAAAATACTCATTATGAATAAAGGGAAAAAAGAGGAACTTTACAGTGTAGAAACTGGCGGACCCCACCTTAATCCAAATGCTCAAAACTGTGGCATGCCAGAGTCAACTCACCCCAACTCAGGGGCAGCACGTCTCTTCCCAACTTTGTGTTCAGTGATGACATAACAGTAGCTTGAAATTGGCCATTTACAAGTGGAAAGTGACAAATACTACAAGTCAGGGCTTCTCTTCCTCTGGATAACCAGCTGTTAGACATTTATCAGCATAACAGTGGATCAAAGTTACTGCCACCGGACGAACTAAGTTATGTGCCTCCGGATACTGCACACCAACAACACAGCATCACTCTGCCAAAAACGTATAACCGCAACCTAATGATGAGAAAGTATCAGCAAAAAACTAAATTGGGAGACGTCCTACAAAATAAGTGGCCTGTGTTAGCAAAATATCGGGGTCATGCAAGACAAAAGAAGATTTTGATGGTTAATTTTACATGTCAGCTTGACTGGGCTAAGGGATGCCCAGATAGCTGGTAAAACCTTATATCTGGGTGTGTTTGTGAGGGTGTTTCCAGAAGAGATTATTAGCATTTGAGTTGGCAGACCAATAAAGAGCACCCTCACCAATGCAGCGGAGTACTATCAAATCCACTGAGGACCCGAACAGGACAAAAAGGCAGAGGAAGGGTGAATGTGTTCTCTGCCTGAGCAGGAACATCCATCTTCTGCCCTCAGACATCACTGCTCCCGGTTCTCAGGCCTTTGGGGTTGGATAAGGACTTACACCATTGCGAAGTTGCAGATGGCAGATCATGAGACTTCTCAGCTCCCACAACCACATGAGCCAATTCCTATAGTAAATTTCTTCATATAGAAGTATATATACATGAATATATGCATACGGAGATATGCAAGCTCATATATATATATATACACACACACACATACATGTATGTGTGTGCGTATATGTGTGTAAGTATATATGTGTGTATATATATCTCCTATTGGTTCTGTTTCTCTGGAGAATCTTGACAAATACAACGACTAAGAAAATGTTTCAGATTAGAGGGGGGGATAAAGCGACTTGACAACCAAAGGCAGTATGTAATCCTGATTGAATCTTAGCCTAGAAAAAAAAAATGTTTGTTATTAAGGTCATCACTGGGACCTTAACTGCTGAAATATGAACAAAATCTTTAGATTATAGTATTGTAGCAAAACTAACGTCCTGATTTTGACCACAGTACTATGGTTACATAAAAGAATGCCCCAAATGCATACAGAAGTTTTTAGGGGTTGGGGCGCATCAGTATATGACTCCCTCTCAGGTGGGTCTCAGGAAGAAAGGAAGGAAGGGAGAAATTTTCGTTGAGAAAAATGATAAAGCAAACGTGGCTAAACGTTAACAAAAGGCAAGCTGGGTGTCGGACATCCAATTTTTTGTACTATTCTGGGCACTTCTCTGTAAATTCGAAATTACTTAAAAGTTTAAAGCCATAAGGAAAAAACCGTGAACGCTACCTGGTGCTCTGCGCTCATCTTTGTGGATGCAGTCAGATGGAGACGGTGAGCCAGGACTTTTCCGAGGCCTCGAGCACCCGAAGGCTGCGGGGTCACAACACAAGCAAAAGCAGCGTCCACCACCGACCGGCCCGGGGAGCCACAGAAGGCTCAGGCTCCCGGCACAGGCGCAGGAGAACAGCTCCCTCAGCACCTTCCTGCGTCTATCCGGGCTCTCACATTGGCCGGGGGCTTGGTGACGTCAAGTGCTTTACAGCCTGGTGCTCAAGCTGCTCGAGGCTCTGCGGGAGCCTCAGGTGTGAGGGCCTCGCCTCCAGGTGACCCCAGGTGCAGGCTCGTGGCATCTCAGCCAGGGATCTGGGCCGCAGTGGGCGCCCCTTTAGCAAGTGCATATTCTTTTTTCTTTTTAATGTTTGTTTAATTGATTAATTAATTTTTGAGAGACCGAGTGTGAGTGGGGGAAGGGTAGAGAGAGAGGGAGACAGAATCTGAAGCCGACTGCAGGCTCTGAACTGATGGGGGGGGGCCTGAACCCAGGAGATCATGACCCGAGCTGCAGTGGGAGGCTTAACCGACTGAGCCACCCAGGCGCCCCCAGAGTCGTTAAAGACAAGACTCTCAGCCTCAGATGGCTAACATCCACCCCCACCCAAGCCCAATGTTGTAACCACGGGCCCACTTTCCTCTTGATTTGGGGTCCTGGTATCAGGTAGTGGGGACTCACAGCCATGGAGAGAAGTTGGGAGCTCCCTGTGAAGGCAGAATTCAGTAAAAGCATCTTCTTCAAAATCCTTAATGTTTCCTTAATGCTGTCTTCAAAACCCCCAATGTTTGTGGTCCAGGTGGTGTTAGTAAATTTCCAGCGGGGGAGGTGGAAACCTCGGCAATACCAGCTGGCCACGCCCCCCCTGGGGCGGGGGCCAGCAGGTTGTTTCTGGGCTTTCTCATGATCAATTCGTAGGAAATTGCACATAAATGTGTCCCAGCCTTTCAAAGCCTGTTCTGATCCACAGCTTCCTGCTCAAGGAGCACTGGGACAGGCAGCAGGTGGTGGGGTACGCCAAAGGTATGGTGTTTCTGCCGCTTACCGGGTTCCATTTTCCGATGAAAACCGATTTATAGGATGAAGCCATGGTATTTGAATTTTGAGGTAAAAAGAGTGGGTGGTGCAGATAACAGACTGAGGTGCTGCTAAGCCATGTTGATGACTGTGAGTTTCCTCATTCCTGTATAGACAAGGAGGATTATTTCCACTGTCTCAATCATTTTATAGTGCTCTGCACATTCTGAAGAATTGGAGTGATCATTCTGCCGTCAGCTGTGAATCGGGAAGTAATTCTGCGTATGTGGCACTGCCATCATTCTTTAAAATGTTTTGTAAAAGCATTGTCTTCCTGTTTGTGGAAGAAGTTTTGAGATTCCCCATGTTCTCAAATGCTGAGCAGTGAAAGGAGACTGAATAACCCAGTTATGATCTGTGTCTTCATTCTGTATTCACGGAATCTGATTATCATCACTTCTCTTTTTCTTTTACCCCCTACCCCCAAACAAGATGAAAGGATTCCATAATGAAAAGGGTGAAGGAAACAGGACTGTTTATTTCAATGGAGCAAGCAGGCAGATCAAGCAAACTGAAAACACATAATCGACAATGTATTGGGAGAGGGTAAATGGATTTTTAATGATTCACAGCAACCACATTTATCCCCTACTGTTACTAGAGAGAAAAATGTCTTCAGATAACCAGTGGTCAGCAGATGGGGAGGAAAGCCCACTCTCACGACTGATTAGGAAATCTAGAGACTCCCCTTTTGTCCCCGTAGGTAAGTACAAGCCTTGACTGGACACTGGAGAACTGTCTGTAATAATAATAATGCCTTACCCAGTATCTTTGAGAATGGAGATGTTTTACATCATTGAACTTTTAAGATAACTGAAGCTAAGCCTCTCTAAGCAGAAGTTAAACTTTCAGAACAGTTTCTAGTAGATGGCAAATCCCCAGTAAATGTTAGCTATTTTTATTACGAAGCTTCAAATCTTACTTAACTCCTCTTCATTCGAGGTCTATCTCAAATTCCTAGTTTCCAGCCACTCTAACTGGAGTTGAATGAACTTTAACACTTCTATGATGACTAGATCATTAGCAGCACCCGTTTATTACATTGAAAGTCTAAGAGTGACTACTGAGATGTGTATGTCTCTTTCTGTGCTAACTCCAACCTTTAAACTCTTGTGTCTGATGTTTATAGATTTTTCTGTCTCTTCCATTAATGTTGAGTGCAATCAAAAACTTCTGCTTCTAGTATTCTGTGGCACCAGAAGCTAGCTACCCAAGTTTAAAAGAACTGTGAGTCAATTCAGAGTAAAGAAGCTCTGAATGAAAAAGCCTAGGCCTACCTACTTGTCTGTACACTTGAGAGCGTGAACTTTGTGATGTTCATGTTCAATGGCCCTTTTTGCTGGTTTCCTGAAGTGTTCCAGATGTTGAGGTTGATGGTTAAATAAACTCTAGATTAAAGAAGTGGTATTATAATTAGACCTGGAGGCTTAGCCTGTTTGTCTTTTCCCGACACAGACTTAATATGCCTACATTTAGAACAAATACTATATGTAAGTGGACTTAGACACACACACACACACACACACACACACACACACACACACACACACAATCTAAACACCAATATTATGTTTTAAAATCTAAGTTTTCTCTTTCTTCTTTTGGATGCTTTAGCTGATGCAAGCATTATTATTGTATACTGCAGCCATGCCTCTTGCCTGGTGTTCATTTGGTCTGGAAGCTATTAAAATAACTTATTTAAATGAGACTTACATTATGTAAGTTACACTGACATAGGTGATTAATTCCCTAAAGCCTTCTGAATAGGTATATCATTGGGTTTCTATTACCACTGCAAATCTAGCAACCTTGTGTCATTATTCACATATTAAAAAGAATCAAAATTTTACTTTATACTAATATGCTGTTTATATGTTTAATTTCACTTGGTTAAAACTTGATAATAGCACCTATAAGAAATGGAAGCAAATAATGTTATAGTGATTCATCTTCCTTAGCATTTTTAACTGGAAAAACAATTCAAGAACTTGTTGCCACTTGAACAGATCACTATCATGAATAGAGAGATTAATCACTGTGCCCACTGCAAATTAAATAATTTTTCCAGAGACATTTAGGGTGATTAAAGTAGTAAGATAAAAGTGTTTCCAGCTAAATTCAATTACATATAAACTACACAGAGACACTACATGGAAAACAGTAAAGGTTCTGACTTTAATCTCCAAAAGAAACAAAACCAATTTAACTAAGAACAGAGCCTTGATTTGATAAGGGAAGAGAATCAAGTTTTTGCTAGAAAAATAAATGACAAAATCTGAATATATATTATTGAATAGTTTGTTTAGCTATTGTTATTTTAATAATATCTACTATATATTTCCTGCTGCAGGGAGTGAGCTGTGCCGAAAACTCACAAAACATTTTTATCTTCAACAACTTCCATCATTAAATATATCTATAAAGAGATATATTTACATTCCACCAATAAATATTTTTATTGTCTTCAACAACTTCCATCATTAAATATAAATAGATATATTTCCATTCCATCAATAAATACAATCTATATTGCTTAAAATTATTTTATGAACATTGTTAAGGTCTCTGCACACATTATACATATTGAAACTCCTTGCTATGCTTATAATTTTTGTCGTAGCTATGGCAGTTCTTCCTCTGTTTGGGACATTTGGGTTGTTCAGGTTTTCTTCATACATAGCGTAGCCATAAAGATCTTTGTGTCAACTTCTTGACGTTTCTTTTGCTTATTTCCTTGGAGTATGAATTTTTAGGGCAGGAAGTACATCTGATTTAACACCCCTTATTATATATTTCCAGAAATCTTTATAGAGTTGGCTACACTCACAGAGCTTTCAGCATTGTACCTGTTTCTCAACATGCCTGCCACTATTCTATTATTACTTGTTTTTTGCTGTTTTTGTCATTTTAATTTTGATTTCATTTGCTAATCGGCCTACAAAATATACGTGTCAATGCAATTACTCTCTTACTTCCACTTATTAAATGGATTCTGAAAGAATGAATATATCCTCACCCACCTATAGAGGCATACATGTGCCAACATAACTAATCAAAATTTGCTATCCTACATAAATATCAACTGAATTTCCATGTATTAACAACATACAGAAACTGAAATTAAAAACATAACCTCATTTCCAGTCACTCCAAAGGCAATGAAATGCTTAGATATATGCTTAACAAAACATACATGCAATCTGTATGCTGAAAATTATAAAATGTTAATGAAAGAATTAAAAAAGGACCTAAATAAATGTAAAGACCACAGGTAGTATTGTGTTCATGGATTAGAAGACTTTCCCCAAATTGATCTACATGTTTGTGTAATTCCCATCAAAATCCCAGTAAGTTTTTTTGTAGATAAGACATGCTTACTCCAAAATTTACATGTAAAGGGGTGCCTGGGTGACTCAGTCAGTTGGGCTCTGATTCTTGATTTTGGCTCAGGTCATGATCTCTGGGTGAGTTTGAACCCCACGTCGTTGGGATTCTCTCTCTCTCAAAAATAAATACACTTAAAAAAAAATTTTTTTTTTTAAGGACACCTGGGTGGCTCAGTAGGTTAAGCGTCCTACTTTGGCTCAGGTCATGAGCTCACGGTTCATGCGTTTGAGTCCCGTGTCAGGCTCTGTGCTGACAGCTCGGAGCCTGGAGCCTGCTTTGGGTTCTGTGTCTCCCTCTCTCTTTGCCCCTCCCCTGCTCACACTCTGTCTCTCTCTCTCTCTCAAAAATAAATAAACATTAAAAATTCGTTTTTAAAAATTGTTTTAAAAATAGTTTTAAAAAGTCAATAAAAGGGGCGCCTGGGTGGCGCAGTCGGTTAAGCGTCCGACTTCAGCCAGGTCACGATCACGCGGTCCGTGAGTTCGAGCCCCGCGTCGGGCTCTGGGCGGATGGCTCAGAGCCTGGAGCCTGTTTCCGATTCTGTGTCTCCCTCTCTCTCTGCCCCTCCCCCATTCATGCTCTGTCTCTCTCTGTCCCAAAAATAAATAAACGTTGAAAAAAAAATTTTTTTTTTAAAAATCAATAAAAAATAAAATTTACAAGTAAAGGCAGAAGTCCTAAAGTGGCTAAAACATTAAAAAACAAGGATAAAGTGGGAGAAATCACTCTACCTGATATGGAGGCTTACTATATGGCTACAGTAATCAAGACAGTGTGGTGTTGATGGAGGGACAGATACACAGACCAACAACATAGGAGAGAAAACCCAAAAAATAGACCCATGTTTTCATTATGCAAAAGTTTTCTTTATTCTTATGTCAAAATGGCATTTTGCCCTTATCATTTTCTCTTAAGTCTATTTTACCCTCTTTTAGATGTTACAAATATGCTGTTCCTCTTTGTTTTTATTGGTGTTTTTGTTTTGTTTTTACATTTAATTCTAACTCCTGCAGAATTTTTTTTGGAGGGTCTGCTGTGAGATACAAATCCAAATTAGTTCTTTATACCAACAAATTGTACCGATGGAATTTATTAAATAATTACTCCTTTATCTGTTATTTGGTTATTTTGATTTGTCATGAATTCTCAGTGTTCTCACAGTGTTTTAAATCTGTTTCTAGAATATTTCCTATTCAGTTGATTGGTTTTCTGTCTTAGAGCCAATTACACAGGATCTTGGTTGTCACAGCAGCATATTCACCCCTTGACACTGGTAGGGAATACAAAAATATTTGCCCTTCTGGAGTCTCCTAGAGTCATAGTTCTTTTTGGAGTCACACACTTCCTGTGCAAATATTCATACCTTTCCATGTCTCATTACAATTCAAATATCTCATTTTTACGGAAGATCAAAAATGTTCTCATTTTACGAGATTTACTCCTTACTTGATAACAAGTAGACAGGAGTAAAGGCAAACATTCGAAAGCTATGGATGCTGGGATGTTTGTTGTTGGTTCACTCACTGGCTAAAGTGACTTGCCCCAAATAAAAGTCTCTCAGCATGCACAATCTGAAATCATGCCTCAGGAAAAAGAGAAATTACTACACTCTATGATTCGGGGTTTTCTGGGAAGAGTCAGAAACTGCAAATATTGAATCCATAAATGTTAAGGGTCTCTTTAAAAAATCTGTGGATCAAATCCAGCATGGTTCTTTTTAAAGTATTCTCTGGTATCTTCCCTGCTTATCTTCCAAGTACTGATCCTTTGGACAGTCTTATTCAGCTCTCTAAATGGTGGGGATTCTAGCCTACTATTTACATAACCTCTACTTTTTTCTTTCACAGGAATAGCAGGCTTTATGACTGTGGTGTCCTATGGTCTTTACACGTTAAAGTACAGAAGGGATCAGAAAATGTCCATTCATCTTATTCACATGAGAGTTGCTGCCCAAGGATGTGTTGTAGGAGCTGTGACTCTAGGTAACCTGCTTAATTTGTATATTGTGCTGTCTTTGTGAGTATTTTTATTTATTTTATTCAATCATATTGGAAAATGAAAATTGGGTTAAGATGATATAATGGAGGAGGAATGGTAAGAAAGACCATGAACTTCACTTGGTTGAAGTTGCTTCCCCATAATAGGCTTAATTTCTTGGTATTTTAAGCACTGAAAGAAAAACAACCAGTAGACAAAAAGTACAAACGTCCACTTATAAAATAAATAAGTGCTGGGGATGTCATGTACATAGTGGTGACTATAGTTCATAATATAGTTCATATAGTTTTGCATATTTGAAAGGTGCTGAGAGTAGAGAGTAGATCTTCAAAGTTCTCATCACAAGAAAAAAATTCTGTAAGTATTCATGGTTACAGACACTAACTACACTTACTGTGGTGATCATTACAACATATAGAAATAACAAATCATTGTTGTACACCTGAAACTAATATAATGTTATAGGTCGATTATAACTCAGTTTAAAACAGAGGGGGCACCTGGGTAGCTCCGTCACTTGACAGTCTGACCCTTAATTTCGGCTCAGGTCATGATCTCACGTTTTGCGAGATCGAGCCCTACATTGGGCTCTGGACTGATGGCGTGGCACCTGCTTGGGGTTCTCTCTCTCCCTCTGCCCCTCCTCACTCTCTCCCCCTCTCTCTCTCAAGATAAATAAATAAACATTTTAAAAAGGTAGAGAACTAGGTTTCGGGTTCTGTTATCTTGTATTATGAAAGGAGCAGTGAATAGTTTGTACCCTCTGTAACCCAACTAAAGCAGTGGTTCTAGATTCCAGCCTTTACTGCTCACCTAAGAGCAGCATAGTTCTTGGACTATTCGAACAGCAGATATAATTACTGATGTAGTTTAACTGGGAAGAATACATTTTTTGGAGCCCACAATCTCCACATCTGTTCTCCTTTTAGTCCGGTCTGAGCAATAGGCAATCCTTTTTTAATCAGTCTATAAATTAGGCTATACTTAACATAGTGAAATACAAAGAAAAGGTGTAAAATTATCTGGTTAATTCCAGTTATATCAACAGCTAAACCAGATAGTTCTAACAAGAAATCTACTTTGGGGATCTAAATTATATATATATATATATTTTTTTTTTTTTTGGGGGTCCACATTAATGAAAACAAGTTACAATGTTCTTAGTTCTCTTTCATGCTGTGCAGAGTAGAATCAGCCTAAGCGTAGGTGTAGGATTATGGAATGAGCAGTGTGGGGATTGTGTATAGGGAGTTATATGGTAATTATCTTACTACCATGAGCTGTGATACACAGGTGTTAACAAAATACAAGAAGCCTCACTACAAAGTTACAGTGCTCATTTTCATCATTTAGCAAACATTTATTGAGCTCTTGCTATGTGCAAAGCACTGCACTGGTCTAGAGATACAGAGATAAGACTCAGTCCCTACCCTCAAACAGTTTGGTCTCCTTAGGGAGAGACACCAACAACAGAAGACCATATAAACTCACAGATGCTATGACAGAGATAGCACAGGTTGTTGCTATGGAAGCACAAGCAGAAAGGAGGGGCATTTAACTAGGGCTGAGAGTCCAGGAGAGGCTTCCCTAAGGATTAAACCATATGAGGGGTGCCTGGGTGGCTCAGTCAGTTAAGCATCCAACTTCAGCTCAGGTCTTGATCTCGCAGTTCATGAATTTGAGCCCTGCGTCGGGCTCTGTGCTGACAGCTCAGAGCCTAAAGCCTGCCTCAGATTCTGTATCTTTCTCTCTCTCTGCCCCTCCCCCACTCACGCTCTGTCTCTCAAAAATAAATAAACATTAAAAAAAAATGAAAAGTAGATGTGGGGGTACGTGGGTGGCTCAGTCAGTTGAGCGCCCAACTTTGGCTTAGGTCATGATCTTGCAGTTTGTGAGTTCAAGCCCCACATGGGGCTGTCAGCACAGAGCAGGATTTGGATCCTCTGTCCCCCTCTCTCTGCTCCTCCCCCGCTTGCACTCTCCCAATCAATCAATCAATATTTTTTTTTTTTTTAAGTAGATGTAAAGTGAGAGAAGCAAGAAAAATCTGGAAGCTACAAGGATGAGCTGAACACATAGGATAGACTGGAACCCTTGTGGGTTTCTCACCATCTCTAAGCCTCTGAATTCGATGATGGGAGTGACAGAGGGAAAAATGATGCCCTTCATCTTGGAGATAAACATGAACCGAGCCAAGGAGTCAGAAAAGGTGAAGGAGGAAATTAAGCAGATCCACAGTAGATGCATTCCTAGTTGTTGCCCCATGCCAACAAAGTGGACCAGCAGATAAACAAACATGTGCTGCCTTCCAAGAAAAAAATGAATTTAGCTGCTGCTTCACTTCTGTCCTCTATATCTTATGCAAAGTGTTTCTTCTGCAATAACTCAGGGAATAAACGGAAAGGAATTCTGGAAATGTAGTTATTAGTTTAGGGTTAAGTTGACACAACACAAACTTACCACTAGGCCTTGTCAACCTGGCATCCATGTACATCTCTTTTAATACACTTAACTTTCAAATAAAGACAATGGCAAAATCAACCATCCATTGTATAACCAAAAACATGCTAATTCTGTCCCAAAAGAGGATACAAAAATCCTTTTACCCATCTTTGGGTGGTGTTGATTTGTCTTTGAATAGAGTCACATTCCTGTTTGATATCCTGTAACCTAAATCCTGAAATATAAGATTAAGTATTATTAACACTTTTTACATTAGATGGCAGATAAATGGAAGTAGCAAATAGAAAAAAATTAATGTATATACAAATGTATTCATATCAAAATAAGGAAGAAATATTCCCATCAGACTTTGTTTCTACAACTGGTCGGATGGTCATGGCTGGTATTATAACTATGTTCTTCCACTAGTCATTTCTTACTCACTTTGCCTTCAGCAAGCACCTTGGCTATTCCAGGTTATTTGACTAGAATGGTGACCCACACCTTCATTCCTAAATGGTCTGGGTCCTTAGCCAGTCTGCTTGTATTGGGTATAGTTTTCCACGGTCTTTAATCACAGGACATGGGAGTACTAAAAAATGCCCAGAAGATACATGCATTCCACACATACCTCCTTACCTTACCATTATATAGTAGTACCGTAATCTCCCCTTGATAGATCAGATCAATGTAATGGATTAACGTGCTGTCCTGTGCAATGGAGCGATGATCAAAGTCCTTGCAGACCAGATTATGGTATAGTCTGGAGAATTCAGGCAGCCCTGAGACTGAATAGTGAAAGTATACTCTTGGCCCAACCGGGTGAAAGCAAAATGCTTTTGGTAGTTTTTATTAAAAACTCTAGAGAATAAAGCAATCAGCCAGATTCATAGCTGCGAATCAAACAGCAAAGATGCTTGTATCAATAGGCTCTAGCAATGAAACCACACCTGGACAACAGCTGCAATTAGAGTGATCATCTGATTAAGTTTATAGAAATCCATTATCATTTTTCAAGAGCCATCTGTCTTCTAGCCAAAGAGGCAAATGAATTGGTATGTGGTAGGAGTCCCCACCCTAGCATCTTTAAAGTCCTTGATGATGGCACTAATCTCTACAGTCCATCTAGGAATGCAGTACTGCTTTGGTTTACTCTTTTGGTAGATACAGGCAAGTAGAACGGCTTACAGTTGGCTTTCCCCACCATAATAGCCCTTACACCCCAGGTCAAGGAACTGATGTGAGGATTCTGACAGTTGCTGAGTATGTCCCTTCCAGTTACACATTCCAGAACTGGGGAAATGACAATCCAAATGACATATGGATTTAGGGGCCCACCAGGCCAACTGCAAAATGGACCCACAGCAAAACTCCACTGACCACCTGACCTTCATAAATTCCTAGCTTGACTGGTAGACCGCCCTAATTCTCCAGGCATTAGTATCAATTCAGAGCCAGTGTTTCATAATCTCACAAATGTGATCATTTGCCATTCCTTATGCATAGGCATCTTGGTGAAGGGCCACAGATCTGTTCATAGTATTTACTTTTTGGTTGTGTTAACAGCATCTTTTCTTAAGGAGATCTGACTTCTCCTTTATTCAAGGGACTCTGGGTCTGTGAAGTGACTCAAATCTGGGAATTGGTTGGGGGCCCATGGCTGTCTACTGTGATGATTCAAGTTACACTTTTGTTCACCAAACCTAGAGCTTTTCTGCTTAAATGTTGCCCACCACTTTCAACTCTAGGGACACCATAATCAATTAGACAATGCCAAAGGTCTTTATGGCTTAGCCTATTCTGATTACTGTTTAGTCTTTGCTGCCCATTACAGTAATCACACTTTCCTCGTCTTTGTCAATTAAATGGTGCTCCTTGACCCCTGCTTCTCAGGATCCCACCATCTCCACTGAATTCAGGAAGCTTAGCAGTTTCCGCCGTCATTTCTGGTTACAGAAGATAGTTGCCACGCAACTCTCCAAGGATGCCAGGGCTCCCTTCACGAATGTGTTTTTCCCAGCCTTGGTGAAGGGAGTAGATATATTTAGGGGGTGAATGAGCAGGATAAATCTACCTTAACATTCCAATCTCCCTAAGCCTTTGGATACCTTCCCAAATGTCAGGGTATCTTAGTCTCGGCACTACTGACATTTTGGACTAATTGCTCTTTGTTGTGGAGGGCTGTCTTGTGCATTACAGGATGTTTAGCAGCATCCCTGGCCCCTACCCTCTAGATGCCAATAGCACCTACCCACCCCCAGAGTGACAACCAAAAACAGCTCCAGAAATTGCCAGATTTCCCTGGGGAATAAAATTGCCCCAGTAAAGAAGAATCACTGCCAGTACAGAATCACTGCTGTACCTTAGAATTATACCAAGAAAGCTCTGGCGTTGCAGCTTCATTTAGTGGAGATTACCTTTCAGTCCAAGTTTCAGTCGTTCTCTGAAAGGAGTGGAAAGGGGTCTCCGTCAGATACAGGGATTTAAGGACTCCCTTTCACTGAAATCTGCCCACGTATCCCCATCCTAATTTTCAGGGTCCCACTCTTTCCAAAGCAATGCCCTAACTTTGACAAAAGAGACTCTGTGAGGGTGGGAATTTTATGATTGTAGTGATTAGCCACTCACAGGATTAGTCCCTGTGTTGTGTTTTTCAAAAATATCAGCCTCACAGCTACAGGAGTTGAGTTTCTTTCTGGGAAGTCATAAAGCTTTCAGGTCCCCTCATCGGACTTTAAACGAGGAGTTAAAAGCCCTGAGCCCATCATTTTGTTTTCCCGAGTTCTCCAGCACACTTAGAAGAAACCAACCTAATTATACTTCTCTTTTCCACTAAATGTTCTATGACAGTAAATACTTGATCACCCAAAGCCTTGTTTTCTACAGGCACCTGATTAAGGGTATCTTATCTATAGGTGACAATCTTTAAAAAATGCTTTGCTAGCATGCCATGGACTGCTAGCATTGTCTTTACTACTGGAAAAAATGACCATTAATATCTTTAAATCTCATCACACCAGAGAACCAATTCGAGATGACCCAGAACCTATTCAGAGCACCTGCACTCATGGTAATGTTCCTCTGGAAGCTTCTGATACCAAAATCTGTATCAGTCAGGGTTCAACCAGAGAAGTAAGACTACGAGTGGTGATCTATACAAAGGGAGTTATTATAGAAACATGACCCTAACCAACTTTGGGAGCTGGTTAAACAGTCCATGTGAGGCTGTTGCTTATGTTTCTAATACTGGAGCCTAAATTTAGCCAGGCAGCAGTTGGGAAGGAAAAATAAACTGGAATCTGCAAGGAAGAGATGGAACCCACAGAGAAATAGAAACCTGAGTCAGTCTCTGACTCCAACTTCGATCATGGTGTGACCTGTAGGAGAAGCTGGCGCCGTCTATCATGGAGCTAATCCACTGGCCTTGTAGCCAAATAAGCTAAACGAGGAGCTCCGGAAGGAGCTGAACGATCTGTGGGTCTGACAGCTGCCCAGCAACGGCAAGGTGAGCCAGCAGATAAACAACACGCACAAGCTGTAACAGCACCTAGTAACCCTGCACCGAGCCTTCCAAGTGTGAAAAGAATACAGAAGCTATACTGCTTCAGTTTTACCTTCAAATCTCAAGCAAAATGTCTCTTGTGAGCCAAGCTAACTCAGAAAAAATGCAGGGATGGGAATTACAGTTTAGCTAACCTGATAGAAAACAAATCCCCAATAGATCTACATGGCTGCGAGCTGAGAAGTCAACGAGATGAAGTGAGCCAGTGAAAGATTTAAACAGGGGAGTAACGTAGTCAGAATGGCAGCTCAGAAAGATGCCTGCCTTATCGAAGCTCAAAAACAGGCAATATGAAACTGTTTGTTTAAACAGATGGTCACAGTATAAAGACAAGGAAAAAACCTGTTACCATAAAAGTCAGAACGGTGGTTATCTATGGAAAAGAGCGAGATACAGCCAGGCTTCTAGGATGCTTGCTATATTTTATTTCTTGACCCACAATTACAGGTATTCAGTCTACAACTGTTTGTTTATCTAGTCGTTTAACTTGTGTCTACTGTTTTCCATGCATATTATATTTCACCATGAAAAAAAATGTGAAAAGGAAAAAGAAAATGATTAGAGATGATTGGCAAAGGAGGGGAGAAAATAAAGACGGAGAGGCCAATGAGATGATGAACTGGGTCTGAATTAAAGCAGTAATGGTGAAAATGGGAGGAGATGGAGTCTACGAACATTGAGGACTCAGCAACTAAGTGCGTGGGAAAAGGAAGGAAGGAGGAGTCCAGGATGATTCCTAGGTTTCTGGTTTGGGCAATCCGATATAAGATGGGCCTTGCACTAATGTAAAAAATGAAGCAGAACAGGGTTGGTAGGAGAGTAAGTCCAGTAAGTACTGGACAAAATAATAGCTAATAGTTAATGAGTGTTTATGATGTGGAACCCACTCTAATTGCTTTATGTATCACTACCTCACTTAACCTTTTTTTGTAGGTAAACTTTATATTATTATCATTTTCATTCCAGTATAACATACAGTGTTATGTTAGTTTCAGGTGTACAATATAGTGATTTAATCCTAATAATTAATACCTCTTTACACCACCTGGTGTACTGTAATACAATTCAATACTGACGCCAACCACTGCAGCTCACCTCAGATGCCACAGGTTTAAGGACATGGTTCCCGAAGGGACCGCTGTTACTTCAGACACCAGCCATTGGGGGTTCCCAGGCCACCCGCCCTTCTGACCAACTAGCGACAAATTCAGGGGTTCCCAAGACTCCTTCAGGTTTGATATTTCACTAGAACAACTTGTGAACTCAGGAAAGCTCTATACTTACAATTACAGTTTTATTACAAAGTATACAGATCAGAAGCAGCCCAATCGAAACACATAGGGTATAGGTCTGGGAGGGTCCCAAACTCAAAGCTTCTGTACCCTCTCCCTGTGGAATGCCACCCTTCCAGCACATCAGTGTGTTTACCAACCAAGAGACTCTACGGAGCTTCAGTACCCAGAGTTTTTATTGTGACTTCGTTACGCAGGCACCATTGATTGAATCACTGGCCCTATGACACAACTCAGTCTCCAGTCCTGTTCCCCTCCTGGAGGTCTAGTCACATAGTTGGTCTTCCTGGCATGACTAGCCATATCCTGAAGTTATCTAGGAGCCCACCGTGGACCACACCATTAACGTAAACTCCGGTATGATCCAAGAGGCTCATGAATAACAAAGATACTCCCATACCTGGTAAATCCCAAGCATTTTAGAAGCTCTATGCCAGGAACTGTGGACGAAGACCAAAGTCTTTATTAAACAATACCCTATGAGGTAGGTACTGTTATAATCCCATTTACAGATAAGGAAATTGAGGCTTAGAGAGGAAAACTTTCTTGCTCACAGTCACGGAGGCTCTCTACTCCAGGGCCTGAACTCTTAATTCTATATTATACTGACTGAGGTACCTGTGGCAGATGTCTCTAAATTAGAGTACTCATACCCTAGGAGATGTAGAAGGAGATCCGTGGGTATGTAGGAAGAATATATTTCTATCTTAAAAACAAAAAGCTTTGGGGCGCCTGGGTGGCTCAGTGGATTGAGCGTCCGACTTCGGCTCAGGTCATGATCTCACACCTCGTGAGTTCGAGCCCCGTGTCAGGCTCTGTGCTGAGAGCTTGGAGCCTGCAGCCTGCTTCAGATTCTGTGCCTCCCTCTCTCTCTGCCCCAACCCACTTGCATTCTGTCTCTCTCTCAAAAATAAACATCAAAAAAATAAAATTAAAATTAAAAAAATTAAAAAACCAAAAAGCTTTACTAATAGACACACTGACCAATAGTACATTTATGTAAGTTTATAAATAAATGACCATTTTGAGGAGCAAGCTCAAATTACTGATTTGTGCACAATTTAAAAGTCTGGCAGCCACCTACCCATGTATGTGGAAATGCCACGTATAGTATAATGAATAGAAGTCTCATGTTCAGAAGAGAGATCTAATAACTTGCTTACCAGTGAAGCAACAGGTATGAGTGAGGCGAGAAAAGAGTTGAGATTGGAACTCCAGGGAACACCAACATTTAAAAGGTAGGCATGAGGTAAGAATTATCTGTGTCTAATAAGCATAGGGAAATGAGTTCTAGAAGTCTCTCTGCATTGGAGAATGTTATTTCCCTAGATACGACAGTGATTCAGGTAAGCATATTTTTGCCTTGGATCTTATGCATCTATGATAGTTACACTCCTGTTTCGTTAGAAAATTGTGCAGACGGCTGCCTCACGTGGCTACCATGTTAAGATGAGAACAACTAACTTACTGACCCCTTGTTCTCTGTGCGCTCTTTGAAGATATTAACAAGAGGTGTAAGAAAGCAGAAGAAAATGGAGGATTTAGATTAGACAATCTACTAGATATCTGAAGCCTTGATAATTGATACGGGCGGGAATGGGAGCTGAGCGGACTCCTTAACTTGCTTTGGGTATGAACATTTGCTGACATCCCCACAATTCAACGAGAACACTCTATTCCACACGCTATTTCCCCTGACTCCTTACCCTTTTCTGCATGGCCCTAGGACCTCATCCTGGTGAAAGACCCACATCTATGTCATCTGCCTAAACTCACAGCTAATTCACCCACTAGACTGTAATCCCCTAGAAGCAGTTTTGCTTCTCTTGAGATGCTGAGCATAAGCAGACACTGAATAGAGGTTTGCTAAGTTGAGGTGTCTATTATTTCTATTTTATTATCTAGCCAAATCTCCCCACTCTCTCTTTTTCACCAATATTTTAAAATTCAAATTTTAGGATGACATAGTAACATTATAAATTCAGATTTAGATTTGTACTGATCTTAATGGGCTCTAACTTTTTTGGGCTTCTTTTTCTGGAGCCACTTATATAATCTAAGCCAAAAGTTAGTGAGATGGAAGGCATTTGTTTGTTTTTAAATTAAGGGATAACGGGGCCCCTGGCTGGCTTAGTCGGTAGAGCATATGACTCTTGATCTTGGTGTTGTGAGTTCAAGCCCATCATTGGGTGTAGAGGTCACTTAAAAAAAAAAGGCACCTAAACTGAGGGACAGTTTTGGAAAAATACAAGCAGAATACAATAAATTCAGTGTTTGTTTCCCATAGATACCGTATTGATGTCTATCTTTTTGTTTCTAGGTGTTCTCTATTCTATGTATAAGGATTACATTAGACCTCGATTCTTCAATGTGTCCAAAAAATGAAGCTACATACAAGACAAGAAGGCTTCTGAAAACTATTTATTCTGAAGAATAAATTTTCAGTATGTAGTAAATTATACTGCAAAAGTATGAGACAGGATTCGCATAGCCTTGTATAGCAAGTCTCAATTGTTTATGTTGATTTCCAAATCAAGAGTCATAGTCAAGTCAAAAATATCCTTGTTGTCTTTCAGAACCTAGGACATGATTTTCTGACTTTTAGAATTTTTATTTTCTAGTTAGTGGCAAAAAATAATCTATATTACGTCAAACCAATCTGAAAATTGGGAGTTAGTTATATAATGGCTACAGAAAAATTATCTATATCTGTATTAAATGTGACGGTCTAGCCTGGGTGGCTCAGTCGGTTAAGTGTCTAACTTCAGCTCAGGTCATGATCTCGCAGTTTGTGGGTTCAAGCCCCACGTTGGGCTCTGGGCTAACAGCTCAGAGCCTGGAGCCTGTTTCGGATTCTGTGTGTGTGTGTGTCTCTCTTGCTGTCCCTCCTCTGCTCACTCTCTCTCTCTCAAAATAAATAAATAAACCTTAAAAAAAAAATGATGCTCCATTCATTGTTTAATTCTCTCCAAATAGGGCAAGGTAATTAAAGCTTTCATAAATTCCTTTTGAGAATGGGAAACAATTACATCAGAGGAGAATGGCCATGTTGTTATTTAAATTTGGTTTACCATTGTGTGCTTTGCTCTTATCTCAAAATTTGACTATTTTGCCACAAACATAAATGTTTAACATTTAAATGTCTATGTATTCATTTTTATACTTGAAAGCATTTCTAGGAGTACAAAGGTGAATTGCTAAAAAAAAAAAAAATCCCTTTTCCCCAGATGACAACGGTAGGGGTGAAAGGAATTAGTCCAGTGCTATTGCTAATCTGGTATGACACTCGAAAACACAGAAATCAAAACAGACATTAAATGTTAATTACACCTGTGACCTGAAACTCCTCTACAACTGCCCTAAGGTTCTAAAAAATTAACTATACTGTTGAAGTCATTACATCTGTGACTCAGATCTACCTTCTAAGACTCCAAGCCTGGGGAGAAAGGGAAAAAAAAAAAAAGCAAAACCAGAAACAAACAAATGAAAAAAGCATTCACTGAAAAAAAATCAAGAATGCATTATAAAATTATCTGTGGTGGTTACTTCCTTTTTGATGTTTCCTACAGTGGAGAGTTCATCTGAAAGGAAGGTGAAGTCTAGTATTTGGGAAAGAAACAATGTCGGAATATCTGAAATTAAGTCTGCAGTCCAGGCATTAACCCCCACTGTTCTGTGTATTAATTGGCACAGGCAATTATTTTTAAAATTGTCATTTGTACCTGTCATGGGGCTCTCCTAGTTCCACCAACAAGTATACATATTTTGGGCAACACTGTCCTCTGGGGAAAATAGGCAAGGCAAGAATCCAACGACTTTATTCCACTAAATAGTCCTGCAGCTGGATCTAATATGTTGCATGGAGGTCAGGGAGATTGAGAACAGCAGGCATAGAAATGTCACCCTTCGTGTTGATTCCACAATGGAGAAGTACTTCTATTCAGGGTCCTGGAAAGATTCCATTCTCTCAATGTATACTCTGCATTAAAAATAGACTTCAGTGTTTAATTAGAAATGGGCTTTTTTCAAAACACCCAACAGGTTCCAGAATTTTGTAATTTTACTGAGAGCTGAATATATTTATTGCTTGAAACAGAAATGCAAAGTATTTATTCACCAAGAATAGCTATGCATGAGAACTCACAAACTATATTTAAATTAACGTGTAAAATCATCTGCATAGAAAAGAAGCAGGATGCTCATTTATCCACTTTAGCTTGGGTTAAGAAGAGGGGTCACTGTAGGGACCCTACATATAGGTGAAATACAGTACCCGAACGAAGACAACACTTCTGGGGCAAAACTTTGGAGGCTTGATATCATAATGTTTAAAGTTGAGAAGGCTTTTTTCATTAACTACTGAAACCCCTGATGCCTCACTTGCTAAACTATTTCATTTGCCTCAATATGCTCTGCCTTTTTTTTTTAATTAAAAATTTTTTTTTCAACATTTATATATTTTTGAGAGACAGAGCACAAGCAGGGGAGGGGCAGAGAGAGAGGGAGACACAGAATCCCAAGCAGGCTTCAGGCTCTGAGCTGTCAGTACAGAGCCCAACATGGGGCTCGAACCCATGAACTGTGAGATCATGACCTGAACCAAAACTGACTGACTGCCTTTTATATTAGGTGGACATGTGGTTATGTAGCAGCAGCTGCCCAGTAACTATTATTTTGTTGTATTTTTTTGACATTCTGGATATTCATTGTCAGAGCATCCTCTTATAAATTGACTCCATAATGTTAAACCTGAGGAACTGAGTGAGTGTATGCTTCTAGGTTTATCTTACGATTGAATATGTTAATAGCTATAAAAGCATATAATATAAAATCCAGATTTGTAAATATAAATTAGAGAATGATTAAAAGTTCTAACTTAGAAAAAAAGTTTACCCAAGACTCATTCTTTAGAAATCAGTCTCCTCTACTGATCTTGGTGTGACTCAGTTTATCAACTTTTCAGATTACAGGAGTTGTATGACTTGATGGATAAATTTATAAACATTTTTTTCAATTTATTTTTATTTTAAGTAGCTTCCACACCAACATGGGGCTTGAACTCACGACCTGAGATCAAGAGTTGCATGTTCTACCGACTGAGTGGGCCAGGCGCCCCAAACTTAAAAGCTTTTGTAAACTCCAGTCTGTTCCTTTAATGTACAGCCATAGGATGGAGATGAGAGCTAGACTCCCCCAAGTACTTAGTCTCTGTTTAACCAAGCACTTCATCTTTTTATGAGTGGCAAAACAGAATTTTGTAACCTTTTTCTTCTTTCTCCTAACACTCTCTGGTAATGAAACTAACTACCTGAGAAACTGAATTTCCAAGAGAGGCAGGAAAATCCACATTGGTTCATCTAGAGTTGCTATCTGTGTATAAAGAATATAAAATACTGTGGGGCAGCTGACTGGCTCAGTCAAACAGCATGTGACTCTTGATCTTGGGGTCATGAGTTCAAGTCCATGTTGGGTGTAGAGATTACTTAAATAAATAAAATGTCTTTTAAAAAATCTAAAATACTGAAACTCATTTTAAAAATCTCTTTTTCAGGGCACCTGGGTGGCTCAGTCAGTTAAGCATCCACTCTTGGTTTTGGCTCAGGTCATGAGATCAAGCCCCACAGCAGTCTACGCAATGGGCATGGAGCCTGCTTAAGATTCTCTCTCTCTCTCTCTCTCTCTCTCTCTCCCTCCCCCCCGCCCCTCCCCTGTATGTGCGTGTGTGCTCATGCTCTCCCTCTCTTTCAAAAAAGAAATCTCGTTTTCAAATGAAAGCTAATAACTGATGTTAATTGTTTCATTTTTAAGATCAGAAGGACTCTAACCTACAAATGCTACTCTTACCAGAAGTTTCAAGGGCCTCTAAAATAGAAATGAGAGAATTTTTAAAAAGTATTACCTTAGACAACTCCCTGCCACTTAGAGGACCAAGTCTTTATAAGTGAAGATAAACGATGTCTGGAATTTTAAAAAGTCTTACTGAAAAAATACTAACTTTTATTTTTTTATTTTTTTCATTTTTATTTGTTTTTAAATTTTTTAATGTTTTTGTTTATTTTTGAGACAGAGAGAGACAGAGCATGAGCAGGGGAGAAGCAGAGAGAGAGGGAGACACAGGCTCCAGGCTCCAAGCTGTCAGCACAGAGCCCGACGTGGGACATGAACTCACAGACTGTGAGATCATGACCTGAGCCAAAGTCAGACGCCCAACCGACTGAGCCACCCAGGTGCCCAATACTAACTTTTTTTTTTTTTTAATTTTTTTTTTCAACGTTTATTTATTTTTGCGACAGAGAGAGACAGAGCATGAACGGGGGAGGGGCAGAGAGAGAGGGAGACACAGAATCAGAAACAGGCTCCAGGCTCTGAGCCATCAGCCCAGAGCCTGACGCGGGGCTCGAACTCCCGGACCGCGGGACCGCGAGATCGTGACCTGGCTGAAGTCGGACGCTTAACCGACTGCGCCACCCAGGCTCCCCCAATACTAACTTTTAAAATAAGACAGAGAGGTCAGATATTTCACTTTTAAGCTGAAAGAGGAAAATGATGCTCAAAGTCATACAAAAGCTGCAGGGTTTGCAAACTCAATGTCTCTGGGGCTAGAAGGAAACGAATCGAAGAAGTGTGTGCCACCCTGAGTATAGTCCATTAAAACGGACTAGCCACCATCCAGTTCCAGCCAACTGCAATTCCATGCAGGAATATAAGCCCAGTGTGGCAAATCTTCTTTTCAATCAGATAATTATGCAACATTTTTCCAATTTTTAAATATTAATTTTTATTATAAAAATCTTTTTTTTTTTTTAATTTTTTTTCAACGTTTTTTTATTTATTTTTGGGACAGAGAGAGACAGAGCATGAACAGGGGAGGGGCAGAGAGAGAGGGAGACACAGAATCGGG
>NW_024412407.1:3999975-4041817 GCF_014898765.1 Herpailurus yagouaroundi | reverse complement strand
TTAAGATTCTCTCTCTCTCTCTCTCTCTCTCTCTCTCCCTCCCCCCCGCCCCTCCCCTGTATGTGCGTGTGTGCTCATGCTCTCCCTCTCTTTCAAAAAAGAAATCTCGTTTTCAAATGAAAGCTAATAACTGATGTTAATTGTTTCATTTTTAAGATCAGAAGGACTCTAACCTACAAATGCTACTCTTACCAGAAGTTTCAAGGGCCTCTAAAATAGAAATGAGAGAATTTTTAAAAAGTATTACCTTAGACAACTCCCTGCCACTTAGAGGACCAAGTCTTTATAAGTGAAGATAAACGATGTCTGGAATTTTAAAAAGTCTTACTGAAAAAATACTAACTTTTATTTTTTTATTTTTTTCATTTTTATTTGTTTTTAAATTTTTTAATGTTTTTGTTTATTTTTGAGACAGAGAGAGACAGAGCATGAGCAGGGGAGAAGCAGAGAGAGAGGGAGACACAGGCTCCAGGCTCCAAGCTGTCAGCACAGAGCCCGACGTGGGACATGAACTCACAGACTGTGAGATCATGACCTGAGCCAAAGTCAGACGCCCAACCGACTGAGCCACCCAGGTGCCCAATACTAACTTTTTTTTTTTTTTAATTTTTTTTTTCAACGTTTATTTATTTTTGCGACAGAGAGAGACAGAGCATGAACGGGGGAGGGGCAGAGAGAGAGGGAGACACAGAATCAGAAACAGGCTCCAGGCTCTGAGCCATCAGCCCAGAGCCTGACGCGGGGCTCGAACTCCCGGACCGCGGGACCGCGAGATCGTGACCTGGCTGAAGTCGGACGCTTAACCGACTGCGCCACCCAGGCTCCCCCAATACTAACTTTTAAAATAAGACAGAGAGGTCAGATATTTCACTTTTAAGCTGAAAGAGGAAAATGATGCTCAAAGTCATACAAAAGCTGCAGGGTTTGCAAACTCAATGAATGTCTTTGGGGCTAGAAGGAAACGAATCGAAGAAGTGTGTGCCACCCTGAGTATAGTCCATTAAAACGGACTAGCCACCATCCAGTTCCAGCCAACTGCAATTCCATGCAGGAATATAAGCCCAGTGTGGCAAATCTTCTTTTCAATCAGATAATTATGCAACATTTTTCCAATTTTTAAATATTAATTTTTATTATAAAAATCTTTTTTTTTTTTTTCAACTTTTTTTATTTATTTTTGGGACAGAGAGAGACAGAGCATGAACAGGGGAGGGGCAGAGAGAGAGGGAGACACAGAATCGGAAACAGGCTCCAGGCTCCGAGCCATCAGCCCAGAGCCTGACGCGGGGCTCGAACTCCCGGACCGCGAGATCGTGACCTGGCTGAAGTCGGACGCTTAACCGACTGCGCCACCCAGGCGCCCCTTTATTATAAAAATCTTAAGGAAAAAAAGTCCTGGTTAAGAAGAGGGGTCAAAAAAAGTCTATCACCCACATGTAGGCAGGCAGTTTATGACATGAGAACTAGTCGTCCACGTCCTGGTCTAGTTCTGCTCTCGTATTACTTGATATAAATATCTTAAATAAAATGCTTAGCATTCAAGGAAATTCAACACTAGAAATATTAACCATTCCTGGAAATAGACTTTGGACCTAGAAATGGTGTCTGTGGAGTTTTAGTGGGGAAAAATGGGAAGAAAAGACATGGTAGAACTCTACAAACGTTAGAAAGAAAACAAGTAACCTCCCATCATTTTCTGTTTGGGACTTACAAAGTGAAATGTTAGAAGGTTCTTCTTTTTATCCCTAAAGCTTGAATGCTAGAATGGGCTGAGTTACGATGTCACATGGAAAACTGATCATTGGTTAGAGTATGGTTTCTGAATCTTCTGATGAGGTACTAAGCTCTTTGGGAAATACCACCATACCTCTGACAAGATTTCAAGAAAAGCAACAAAGAATAATAATTGCAAAGCACACAATATAACCAGGATAAATCTGCTGAAAAGAAGAACTGTTTTCTTTAGAAATGATGTGCTGCTAGTCAGTAGTCGCTAAGGGTCTGGTTAAAACTGAAATCGAATTTAACTAGCCATAGTCAAGTGTCACTTTAAAAGGCAAGTCAATTTGACCAGATCATTCTGAAAAAGAGCATTACTCCCTTTCCTCTGTCACTTGTGACCCAGAGAAAACAAATATCTGATTTATCTATAGCTTTAAAAAAAATAAGAAAGACCTATCAATTTCACATAACCTTAAAACTCTACCCAAACTGACATGTTCAGGTTTACATAAATATATACACATATATATTTTTTAAATTCCAGAGGTCAAGACACAAGCCCATAGGGGTGTGTGGCCACCGTGGGCCAATCATGTCACTCTGGCTACTGTAGGACCATCATGAGGTGGGTGGGTCTCTGTCCTACACTTAGAGCTGGCAGCTTTTAACACCCTTCCCATGAGGAAATCTTTGACTTTTGTTCAAAACATCTGAACAAAACTCACCTCTGAACTAACAGAGATATGTTAACAGGACACCTGGCACAAAAGGACTAAGACAAAGTGGTTCGTAAACAGTCTCTCAGGCTGTCAGTCATCTAGACACAAGTGAGTCAGCATCCACGGTGTTCAGAAGGTAGAGTTCAGGCTGAGCTGTCAGTCCCAGATGGTACTAAGGACAAAAAAATGAAAAAGGGTTAGACTGATGTGCAAGTATTTGTTATTCTTTTTCTATGTCTATTTCTGAGAGACAGAGGGAGTGCACACGTGAGCGGGGGAAGGGGGGAGGCAGAGATGGGGACAGAGGATCTGAAGTGAGCTCCAGGCTGACAGCAGAGAGCCGGAGAGCTGGAGAGCCAGATGCGGGGCTCAAACTCACAAACTGATCATGACCTGAATGGAAGTCAGGCGCTTAGCCAACTGAGCCACCCAGGCAGCCCGGATTTACGAGTATTTAAATACTGAAACTGGCACACGAGCACCTATAATCAGCACATCGGTATACGCCTTTTTTCAGTACTGCTATATTGATTTTTATTTCCGAAGAGAAATGGCTTACAGAAACGGTTTACATAAAATACTAGCTTGGAGCTGAATGAAATAGTTAAGAACTGAGATAATGCCAAGCGCCCTCATGAAATCTGCACTTTGACTATTCTTGTGACACACTTGTTCCAGAGGGGTGCTTGCTGGCGACAAGGACGAGAGCAAACAAACACTCTGAGCACTTTTGTATTCTAGTACTGTGTTTTAGAAATCAAATAAGCTCTAAATAATTAAAATAAATATTAGAATCAAATACTAATTCTAACTCTCGAGCTCACTCTAACTCCTAAGCCCAATATCCAGGCCCCATGATCTTCTGGCACCTGAGCCAATTCTTTCCCTAAAAAAAAAAGAAAATAGCACGTGTTGTTTTTCTCTCCTCTGCACACCATCGTGAGATAATCACTGAATCTCACTTTAGCCCTACTGTTATTAGTTAGGGCTTTAGGAATGTTATCACCCCTTGGCATCAACAACCTGTGATGTAGACTATGAATCCACAGGAGGAAAATATTCCTATTATAGCACAGTGGAAAAGGCACCAGAGTCGAGTTCAAGCTCCAACTCTGCCGCTACCTGTGACCTTGAGCAAGTTCATGTATCCTTTCTGGAGCCTTATCCTACTTATTTGTAAAATGGGAATAAATGCTACATTTGAAAATGCCAAGTACGCTGATATGCTGTGTTAGTCTTCAACAAATAGGATTTTTTAATGTTTATTTTTTAACGTTTGTTTGTTCATTTATAGAGGCAGAGAGAGAGAATCCCAAGCAGGTTCGCATTCTCAGTATAGAACCGGTTGCAGGGCTCGAGCCCACGAACCGTGAGATCATGACCTGAGCTGAGATCAAGAGTCGGATGCTTAACTGATTGAACCACCCAGGCACCTCGACAAATGGAATTTTTTAACACATTACAAATTGCCCTGTATACCTCACAAGCTTCTGATGACCCCGTGGACACCAAATGAACCCCCAAATAATTCTAGGCATAGTGAGCTAGGAAATTACTAACAGTGGCCTTAGGGCAGAGAAACAGCTCTTCAGACAAGCCTCTTTATTCATTTCAGGGTCTTCCATTTCAGGTTTTAGTAACCAAGAGCAACTGTCAGATACACTATAAATTCATTGCTGCCTTTTCACAAGAGACCTGAGCTGGTGGGCTTCCTCATTACGTAATAAGCAAGAGTTGCCTTATTAGTCCTGTGATCCCCAGACTCTTAGAGGACTTGTTAGGGTTCCTTCACTGGAGGAGTCTGTCATATTGTTGGGAGACACTGAGAAGTGGCGCGGAACGGCACAGGAATAGGCTAACTGCTGTCACAGGGGCAGAGAGGTAATGCAAATGAGTAAGCTTCATAGTTCTTAGCTACTCCTGGGGTAGGATCAGAGAGGGCCCTGTCCACCTTCTGTGCCCACCAAAAAGCATTCAAAGTTGTTCCAAATTTAACACAGGCCAAGCAAAATTAGTCTGTCAGTTGGCTAGAGTACGAATCTCTCACTAATCGGAGTATCAAGCAAGATGCTCTGACGTGTTCCTGTAATGCCAGACACCAAAGCTTGGCATCTTAACCTGAAATGAAGAGTGTACTACGTATTACACAGGACGGTTCGGTAATGGCAACGTGGACTCTGGAGTTTAGCTATTCAAGTTGACATGCCAGCTGCTCATTTACCCGTGATGTGATTCGAGGAAGTTAACTTTACTTTTTGGCCTTCCAGTTGCCTCATCGATGTAGAGGCCGATCCTCTTGTTGTAACAACTGAATGAGGTCCTAGGAGTGCTCAGACCAGGACGAGCACATGGGGGTCAGTGTCAGCCGTTTTTAACCTTCATAAGCTAAGGTGCCAAGGGAAGCTGACACATTTAGATTCATTGGCCCTACCTATCGAATAAAGGAGTAGAAAGCATTCCAGAGGGCAGAGCTAAAAGAAATGTCTCAAATCAGGATCTTCAAACTACTGCATCCTATTCTAGTTTGGAAAGTAAACCCAAAGAGAAGAAGGGAGAGCTAAACGAGGAAGGACAACATGGAGAACAGAATTCCCAGATTACTTCTATGGTGTTACAGTATTCAGCTCCTATAAGACAGGCAGAAAAGCTTATGACAGAGAAAGGGAAAATGAAGTTCAAGTGACAATCTTGGAATAAATCAAGTGTTCACTTAGATTTTCCTGTCATTTGTACGGTGACAGGGCTAGTAGTTTATTAGGCCTGAGCTTCGTCTTTGTTTTCATTAAATGGCGCCAATGTTTCCGTTTATATCCGTTCCACCAAGATGCTTTCAATTTTTAAGCTAAACAATTTTGGTTTCTCTTTTCAAACACTTATACTTTTTATGGGCAGCATACATGGAATATAAAGGCCTATTCCAATGGTGAAACAAGACTACGGACAGAAAAATGTTCAGCTTAGAGCAAAGAAAGGCTGAATGACAATTTTTTTTCGAGTTTAAATAAGGCAATGATGTGACCTTTAGCAACAGCAAGACAAACAGTATGTGACTAAATGGGCAGATTGATATTCGTGTTTGCTGTCTGCAGTTCATCAAGTCTTCTGGGGACTAAAGCTATTTATACCTCCATCCCTTCACAAGAGAAAATCACTAACACTGTGGGCTTAATATGTCAATCCAGGTGGCGGCTGATGTTTCAGTATTTCAGAAGTTAAATATTTTCAAGGTGAAAAAAAATACCCAGGAAACCAAACAGGAAAAAGAAAAAATTTTTAATTACAAACCAAGTTTACATACTGTTAAGTGGTCACTAACAGCTCAGTTGTCACCACTTGGAATACGACTAGCAGGACCTCACAGGAGCCAAACTACAGCTCGTCCCCATCCCTATGAATTCCCAAGATGCTGTACCAGCACAATTATTTCATGTCACATTTCTGGAGAACAAGGACGGATTTACATAAGGTACAATTGTATATCCTTAACATTCCACACACACACACTGCACATGCTGGCACCGGAAGACTTCATAAGCATTGTTTATTGCACCCAGAGTACTGGCTAAAGGACACTCTCTAAGAGGATCAAATGGAATATGGTTTGGGAGTGCTTTTAACACTGTAAAACACTCCACACGTAGTATTATAAAATGCCACTTAAGTGGGAAGAAATTTTCCATCATCGTTAAGTCATAAATAAAACTTTAAAAAAGAAAATAAGCAGCTTTACTTGAACTTCTAAATACATTTTGTGAATCTGAGACTGACTGGGCCCACCAGACTCAGGGCAAAGGGAGGTGTCACTGTACTGTCTTTACAAAGAATTTTTCTTGTCAATTTTGCCTTCACCTAGCACAGCCAGATGAGAGATAAAGATGTCAGTCTCCAACATCTTCACAGAGTGCTCTTATGACCAGGCATGACGATAGGGAGAGGGGAAGATGTGAGGAGGAACAGTTGGGGAAATTTGTCTTTCATGATCCTGTCAGATATTACTTGAGGGACTAAGAGAAGGTATAGTCAGTGAAACAGTAGTTTATCCTTAATGCCTTATGAAAAACAATCCATCCAGTCTGTGCTTTTGACTGTGTGCAAAATATGAGCAATAATGCTTTCAGGGGCTGAGATGAATACATAATATCAATCAACCAGGACTCCAGAAGGAAAGCTCCAAAAAACGAGAAGTCCTTCAATGCCATTCCCGTTACTGTTCTCACCAAGTCAATGGCTATAAAAGACTTGATTATTTATCTCCACCAGACAAATGTGATTTGATTTGATATAATCACACAATCTCAGGCTCCACATGTAAAAGTATCAGAAGTGGCTGAAGAGCAGCAGCTTCATGCCGAAGGGACCCATTTCCTCTGACTCCAAAGCTCCACCATCTGGTCTCAAAATTTTTCCCTCTGAGGGAATGGCTGAAGAGAGGTAGCCCAGCGCAACCTTGCTGAGAGAACTCTGCAACCACAGTGATACCTACTGACTTGCTGAGGGAGAGAGAAAGAGCTTTGCAACAGTTAGGTCCGCAGCTCCTGAGATTGCCTTGCAAGTGGTCTTGGGCATGCTTCGGAAAAACGTGACAGTTCTGGTAGGAGATGGCTTTTAGGAATAAAACAGATGGCTCTTCTTTTCCTTTCAGTCTTTTCTCCTCATTCCAAAATCTCATGAGAACGTCAGTTCATAAATGCTACCATCTTTTTCTATAGCCAACTTCCTGGATGAGGAAGGTGAAGGTTTTACAACTGTATGCACTCAAAGAGGAAGTATCAACGGGAAAGCTCGGTACTAAGATGAAACTTATGAAAATCAGGACTCCCAAGAAATTCCTGATAAGCTTTCCATCTCTGAGGAAAATCTGCTCAGTGATGTTCCAAGGTGATTAATAACCACCACCTGCATGTCAGCTTTGCTATTTGTTCATTTATCACCTTCTAAATTTATGCTTTCTCATCCCTCTTAACTTCCACCAAAAATTTAAAGTGGAAAGAAGTTAAAAGAACCCTGAACCTGAAAGAGGTAGAGATGTCTCACAATTTTATATTTAATATGGATGACACCACCTTAGGTGAGTTTTTTTTTTTTTTAATAATTAAAGTAACTGAAAGGGTATGGATAAGAAAAGTATTTCTCAGCCTCTTAAAATCCAGAATCTTTTGATAAACAAAACCTGCATACCTATTCTATAATTTGTATTATGAAAAATTATTACATTTTCCAATTTTTTTTTTTTAAACACACAGCCTAGTTAAGAATCATGCCTACAGGATTCTCTCTCAAAAGGATAAAACAAACTGGCCCTTAGGCAGCTACTTAAAATTTTAGTGTTGGAATGATAGCAGCAAATGTCAGCTTTTCACAGATCCTATCTAATCCAGTTCCCAGGTTAGGAGGTCAGGAAGAAAAAAATTCCATCTTTCAAACATATATTGAAACAAAGTCTTTCCCAACAAACAGTTGAGTCTTAAATGAAGTCTGTGCAACAGCACATACTTTTGTCTATGTTCACACAGTAAACCATAGAAACACACTGGCTCTGATGGCTACCTGTGGAGGACAGACAGACTGATCCAGTGTTTACTTAGTATAGCCACCGGTGGCTTCTTCGGTCAGCAGGACTTTAGAGATGCTTACCGTGTGCCCACAGTCCAGGAAGGACATGCCCAGTGCAATCAAACATTGCCAACCCTGAAAGATAAAGTATGGCCATCATTCACCAGCCTCTCTGAAGAGCCCTCTTACCCACCATGACTGCTCACGCCTCACTGCTCAGACACAAACCTTCTCTCTTCCTTGCATATCCAGCTTTGCTCATCTCCTACCACCAAGGTTGCACAGTCATTCTCCCAACCCCACAGCCCCTTCAAAACATCCTGGAGTTTGCCTTCCTCGGCAACGTTTTTTTCCATACTATTTTCAATACTGAGCTCCCTGCTCCTACCGCTTTTCGTTTGTCGTTTGTTTCTTTCATCCGACTGGGAGTTCCCTGAAGACCCCATTCCTCATGATGAAGGTGGAGGCGGAGGGAATGACGGACAGACTAATACAAATGGAATAGTATCCTGAACTGCTCTACGATGTCCATGTTTTGGGGGCTTCATAGCAGTAACCCACCCTGGAATCAGCCCTCACCCTTAAAATGGGTCTTCAACAATCTCGACAGTCTCAGGGTGACTGAGGACAACTCGGACCCTCCATACACAATTTGCAGGAAGGAAAGATTCCTTTAACTTCTACGGTGAATTTTTAAAATATTTCCTGTCAAAGACACGTTCAATTACTTGGATTTCCTTAGAGTAAATCCCTAGAACATAGGCTCAGCATAATCCTAGTGTGCCCCAGGTTTACTGGGGAGAAAAAAAAGAAAAGCTGTATCAGTCCAGGACATAATTTTTCAATAGTCACTAAAGCAATTTTCTCAATCTAGTACCTAACCTGTGGCAAACACTGGTATGGGCATTAGTTAAATGTTCAAAAGATCGGGTTTCCAGCCTCTGTCCTTAACCATTCTCTGCAGCAGATATGGTATAAATTCTGCTGCCCCTAAATTCCTCCAAACATGAATTTTTCAGAGAAACCTGTATGGAACAGGGAGGTGGATTTGTTGTTTTTATTGCTAGAACTATTTCCATTACTATAAGTAATATGACAGAACATTTGGGAAATAGAGAAAAGAATGTATCTATGATGGTACCATCTTTTTTTTAATGTTTATTTATTTTTGAGGGGGGGGGATGCAAGTGGGGGATGAGCAGAGAGAGAGAGGGACACAGAATCTGAAGCAGGCTCCAGGCTCTATGCTGACAGTAAACAGCCCGACTCAGGGTGACCTCATGAACCATGAGATCATGACCTGAGCCGAAATTGGACGCTTAACAGACTGAGCCACCCAGGCACCCCCATGATGGTACCATCCGAACATACCTATCATCATGTTCACATAATCTACCCTAGACTTTTGAGAAGGAACTTGATTATCTCGGAACACATTACCCCGTATTCATTTTCTGTGTAGTTACGATTTCATAACCATCATTTTTAAATCACTCTAGAGTAATTCAATGAGCGAGTATCACTGTTATTTCTTTACGAGACAGTTATTAAATGGCAGAGCTGAGCAGGGCCGTGAGCTCACGTGTATCCCGCCCCAAAGCTCTGACATCTCACCAACCCCATCTCGTACTGCCCTCTACTTTCTATACTGCTCTTCTTTTAATTCCTCAAACACAGTACACTCTCTTATTAGGAATTACTAAGAAAGGAAACCAGCAGAAGTGACAGGACAGCTCTTAGGAGTCTAAATTTTATGGTTAAAAATATTGTTTAACCACAGCTGACGTTATTAACAATTTCATGTAAACTGTTCCAGTAACCTGGAGATAAGAAGGCTATGTGCTCTTTTGAGTCCTTTCATTTTGGTATCAGTAAGCCCCGTCTCTACCAACTCTGATACATATACCCCTACTCCCTCCTGAATGGACTTACCAAGTATAACACAAAGCTCAGATAAGCCACACTGACCACAGCAGCTACCACATACAATGCCACATGCCCTAGTTCCTGGACATAAACCATGACAAAGTACATGTTGATGGAACAGACGATAAGGACCAAGATCCCGCCTGCAATCCTCCAGCCTCTGTAAAAGAATCAGCAATCATTGGTGGAATAGTCCAACCTATCTGTAAGCAGAAAAGGACACTCGGTCTTGTGGGGCAGACAGGACAGGAGTTAAGAGGCATTTCAAAATGAACTGAAAATTGTCTTATTATGTCCCAATTAAATGAGCCAAATAGACACCAGTAGGGAGAAAGAGGTGGGGGAAATACTATCAAATAATCCCTGATATTTAAGTCCCTAAAAATGCAACAAGCCCGGAGTTCCTAGAGATGCAACAGACAATTTCAAATGCCCCACACTCTTTAAAGATGCATATAAAAGGTATTAGTTTATGCCTTTCTCATTAAGATCATTTAACATGAAATTAAGGCAGCTTCAGTGGCTGCAGCTGAAGAATAAAACCCTAAGAGCTGATCTTTCTCTCCCCAAAAATGAAAAATTGCTTGCCTTCTTTTACTACATTCAGAGTCTCCATTTTCTAAGCCAAAGATTGAGGAGCACCTCAAGGAATCACCTCTCAAAGCATGTGGTTCCCTATATGACTCATTTTCTGACTGGCCTGTTGGATGCAGATACCATTTCCCCACATATTTTGGGGGAACTGAGAGAAGTACACTCACATTCCATTGGCAAAGTCACTCATTACTGGCCGCAAGCTCGTAAATGTGAGGATGGGTATGAGAGCAAAGGGAAGCTGGAAAAGAAAGAACAAAGATCAGACAGGACTACTGGAGATACTCATATTACCCAGCCCTGTTAGCAAAAGGGAAACACACACCCTGCTTCATCTGCCCCATGAGAAATTATTCCTGTCATCCCAACATGCTCATGCATTACGTTGAAATCTATAGAGGCATCATTAACTTAGCATCGATCATCATCCTTTGAGTCCTTAAAAACATTTGTTATCTTCCTTGTCTTCTTAACCTCCATAGGACCTAACCATGTCCTATGTTATTTATTATTTAATGTTTGCTTGGATTAAGAAACAATAATTTTATACTCTGTACGTAATTATAGCAGATAATTCCCATAAAACCAAACCATGTCCAAAAGATTTTATTTAGAAAAATGTTTTAAAATTCATTTGAGAGAGAAAGAGAGACAGAGAGAGAGAGAGAGAGAGAGAGAGAGAGAATAAACGGGGGAGGGGCAGAGAGAAGAAGAGACAGAATCTCAAGCAAGATCTAAACTGTCAGTGCAGAGCCGGATGCAGGGCTCAAACTCATGAACCGTGAGATCGTGACCTGAGCTGAGGTTAAGAGTCTGACGCTTCACTGACTGTACCACCCAGGCACCCTAAAAGCTTTCATTTATGCATTTATTTATTTTTGTTTGTTTGTTTATTTATTTTTGAGAGCAAATGGGGGAGGCGCAGAGGGAGAGGGAGACAGAGAATCCCAATCAGGCTCTGCGCTATCAGCATAGAGCTTGACTAGGGGCTCAAATCCATGAACAGTGATATCATGACCTGAGTTCAAGTCAAGAGTTGGATGCTTAACCGAATGAACCACCCAGGCATCCCTAAAAGGTTTTTAGATACCAGGGCCAAGACTCTGCCTCTTTCTTCCTCTCAATTTTCCCCAGCACCCAGCCCTATACACTCAGTACCTAGGGACAGCAATATATAATGCTGCCTGATTAAATGGAATGGGAGTTTCCTCAGCTCCTTCCTTACCTGTAAGCTCTGCAGAACATTCAGGAAGTCATTCATCCCTGTTAGATGCTCTACATCCTGGAAGATGGCAACAAGCAGAGTGGGGATGATGGCAATAGAGCGGGTCAGAATCACTCGGGCAAAGCGTGACCACTTTAGGTTCAGGAATCCCTGGAAGAAAACACAGCAGGATGAATGTCTAGAATAGGAAACAGAGAGAGGTCTGGGAAGCCCTTAGAAACATGGGAGTAAGAAGAAACAAAAGGACAATGTTTTCTTCCTCTAATGTATACCAGTCACAACAGCACATACCTCCATGACGAACTGGCCAGAATAGGTTCCTGTCATGGTAGAGCTCTGCCCTGCAGCCAGGATCCCCACTGCCCAGATGTAGAGTGCAGCAGGCCCAAAGTAACATCCCAGTACAACACCCTGGGAGAAGCAGGGAAGAAAGATGTTTGTGTCAATGATCTGCTTAGACAACACCCAAAACAGAATTCCTCTGCAGCATTTCTCCCTCTTCCTTCCTATGTACCAATCTACACCAAGTGCTGTGCTGGGAACTACCCCAGAAGCTAGACTCAGGACCTGTCCTCACTTCAGAGGCCCTCAACCTAAATTTTCCTGGATATTCCTTCACTCCTCTACCTCTTCTCCAAGTTCTTAAAGGCTTCGTCTTCAACATAGATTTTAAATATGTGAAAAAAAAAAGTCTATACCACATTTCTCAAATTATATTACTTAACACACTATTCTGGAAGATAGCAACAGGAGTGAAGAAAAAGGTCAAATAAATTTGGGAAGTGCTACATAAGCTCTGTGTTCTACTCTTGGAGGTTCGTAATGTAACCAACATAAAAGGGACTGAGAGGTCCCAATAAAGAATACTTTATCAGAAACACTTTCTTCAGTCTCCCCCAATAAATATCCTATAAAAAGGAGTGCCTGGGTGGTTCAGTCGGTTGGGCATCCAACTTTAGCTTCATGATCTCGCGGTTTGTGAGTTTGAGCCCCGTGTCAGGCTTGCCACTATCAGTGCAGAGCCTCTGTCCCCACCCCCCCTCTCTGCCCCTCCCCTGCTCACTCGCATGCACTCTCTCTCTCTAAATAAAAAACTTTAAAAAGAAACTTTAAAAAATCCTATAAAACAATAAACTACCAGCATAACTCTGGGAATGGCTGATACTGTTCATCTTTATCTTTCAGCTTATCCTCTATTCCCTCCCATGTAATCCAAAAATGCTTGTCTGGCATCTAGACCTCTGAAATAAATGGCACTCCAGAGAAGATATGTTCAGTTCTGAAGTGAACCCACAGAAAAGACCAGATACTATTCCAAGAATATTGATTCAGGAGCAATGATCACAGATCTGAATAGGTTTACCCCTTTGTAGATGTCCACAGCCAGTGTCGAGTTATCGTCAGGAAAGAGGCTGGTGTGGGGACTGCTCGCATTTCTACAGACTGCAACCTGGAATGCAAGCAGTTTAGGAGCAACTTTTATTTTTGAGGCAAGGACCAGATCAGAAGAACTCTCCAGCAAATCACAAACTACACGTCATACTCAAGTCATCTATGAGACCTAGGGTGGAGGTAAGACACCGGATACACGTTGTAAAGGGAGGAGAGACTGGCACCAATGTCACGTGTGGTCTTCTTCCATAATCTTTCTACACCCCCCTGCCATCAAAAATATTTACCGAGTGAAGAGTGTGCATGGTAATACGTGAATGCTGGCTCACTTTAAGCGATGACAGGAGGAGAGGGCCCCTAAGAAACAGGAGAGGACTCCTGAGTCAAAGCAGAGCCAGAAGTCTGAGTTCCTATAGACAGGCAATCAGGAATCAAGACGACAGAGAATTCAAAATGCAAAAGAGTGAGGAAAAAAAAAAATGCCAAAGAGTATATCTTAGGCGGTTTCTGTTTTCTGTTTGTTGACTCCTCCCCACTTGTCCTCATCACCAAATGGCAGGACTGGCAAGCAGGCTGGCAGTTGATAAACAGGAAACAAAAGGGGATGACAAAGAGCCAAACAGACACGAAGCCACTAACAGCAACATGAGGCAATCTTTAATCTGAGGCAAGCTCTCTTCTGTGCCAAAAGATGGGAAAAATGGGTCTAGGCTTAGTCTGCCCCCAGACTCCAGACCCTAACTAGTGCAGTGATTAGGGGGCAGCCCTGCGGTTGGAGATCTGTTTCCCCTGAGCTTCAAGTCACTGTCATTCTGCCTACCCCACTCCTTCACTTATCCTCACATTCACTACCATTCACGACCCTGGCTTACTCACCACCTGGTCGTTGGTTTTTTCAAAAAATGCTTCGGCAAAGACGGAGACGACAAAGACGTTGATGATGAAGGAAACAAAGAGAGCAATGCAGGATTCAATGAAAAAGTACTTATTAGCTTCTCGTACCTCCTGCTTATTGGCTCGGTTTACCTGTCTGGACTAGAGAGAGGACAGCAGTAGTCGTTAATTAGTTAGAACAAGTCTCCTCGTAATATTGCATGAGTTTGGAGTCAGAGGAAAGATGCAGAGGGCAAAACAACTGACCATATGAAATGTGAGAAAACGCACTTCAACATCCTAGTTCATGAAGTGAGGAAGAACTTCGTGACACCTTGACAACGTTGGGCATGCCCCAAACAGGAAATGATGACTATGAGCTCTCAGTTATTGTGGCCAGAAGAACCACCGACATACAAAAACAACCTGATTTTCAGTCCTAATAACCTTAATTATAAAGGTCTCTGAAATCTCCCAGCGAACTACTGTAGAAGACTGACTGAGAAAAGCTTTGTTGGGTACTTTACTTCTGATCTCCTCACGGTCACTCAGACTTTTGAGATTCAAACACAAGAGACTTGGTGTACTTTTGGACCTTTTAGGTAGAACTTTAGTCCCAGTTTTTCCGTGGGGTCGCTTATGTCTGGTCACCTTTGTGATAAAAACAGTCTGAGTGTGTGGAGTTTATAAACACCCAACTGTGGAAAAATACTTCTCTCCTTTAGGGCTCTAACAGTTTTAAACTATGCGTGTGTCCCTTGCAACTGAAGGAACCATCAACTACCTGGGGGGGCATGGAGATAAGGGCCATGCTCACCTTGACTAAGGCAGAATGCAGGTACATATTGTGTGGCATGATGACAGCTCCCACGATGCCCACAGCCTGCTCGATCTGTGGGGTGTGACAGCCTGGACAGGATGGCAGGAACATGCCCTTGAGTACCTGGCTCTGGCTGGGTTTCACTGTAACATACTATATGCCAACATAACAACTATTAGGATATGAGACCGGGGCAGTAACACAGTACTAGGAAACACTCAGCATCCATTGTTCCTTACAATACTTTCTTCAACAACTACCTGGAATAATGAGGAACACAGAACCATTAGGAAACCAAGAAGCATAAGAGGGGCTTGCTGCCAGAGGTCTGAGAATTCAGGACTGGGGTACCCAGACACTTTACATCACATTTTAAATATACAAAGTAGATGTGTGGAGAATGTAATTAACATTCTAAAGAAACAGTCAGCAGCTGCTAAGGGCCTCACTGATAGCAGCTTCACAACCACTCCTGGGAGACAGACCCAAGAATACAGTCAATTCTTGATTACCCACACTCATGCCTCTATTCACCTATGTTTATCTAAAAATCATTTATGTTTGCCACTAACATATGCTGAGACTCATTCATGAATACTTCCCATACATACTTTTTCCTGGTTCCGCATTTCTCTTGGAAGCCTTAGACTAACCTATTGCATAATCTATTCACAGATTAGATACACTTTTCCAAGTTTAGTGAGGCCATTAAGCAAAAATCAGTTCATAACAATTGAACATAGGGGCGCCCAGGTGGCTCAGTTGGGTAAACATCCAACTCTTGATTTCGGCTTAGGCGATGATCTTAAGGTTCATGAGATCGAGCCCCAAGTGGGGCTCTGGGCTGACAGGGTGGGTGGAGCCTGCTTGGGATTCTCTCTCTCCCTCTCTTTCTGCCCCTCCCCTGCTCACGTGTACACGCATGCTTTCTCTCTCGCTCTCAAAATAAATAAATATTTAAAAAAACAATTGGACACAGAAAGGTACTATTACTGCATAAAACGGTACTGATTCCTAGGAGCAGCTGGGTTGGGGCACAAAGCAGGAAACGTCGGCTATATCCCTTAGAGTTCATTAACTGTTGCAATACAGAGAAAGTTCAAGCTGCAGTTGGTATAAGCCAATATAAGTAAAACCCCTCCAAGTTCACAGCCAGGAATAACCCTGCTTCCTCCCTAGCCCTCTCCCAGGATGCTCTATTGTTGGGATGGCCAACTTGGAACCAGAGAGTCTAGTCAAGGAAGTCCTAAAAAATCTAGTCACTTTTGAACTAGGAGCGCCGGCAGGCCTTCCTGGAGACTAGCCTTTGCTACAGATCCTATTCCTTCAAAACTAGCCTAGACTGAATTGGCTTTTTGTTAATGCATGGGATACAACTAAACCATCATAGCATTATATGATTGTAAATAAAAGGCAAAAAAAATCTTTCCTTTGTTGTAAAAGCTAACGAACAGCCTATAATACTTGCCTCATATCCAAATGTGAGGGCCATAATAGTGATGAGAAAGCCAAAAAATGCTTCTAGCTTCCGTAAGCCTAAAAGGGAAAATGCAGCAGTGAGCTCACAGAAGGCAGACTTCTCCATCAGCTACATGATGGAAAGTAGATTCTTTGACCCCTCCATTCCCACTCTCCTTACCGTACTTGTCCAAAAAGAGAAATACAAAGGTATCTGCAATGGTGATGAGAACTCCACCCCACAGAGGAACCCTAGGTCAAAGGTAAGAAATGGAGATTAAAAGAAAGAAAGAAAACATTGAGAAACACTTTCTCTCCAACAGGTCTCCAGATATACAATACTTGGAGAAGCAAGGACTTGGGGGAGAGGCGACAGTGGTGGGAGGTCAGGCCTTGGGTAGTTTGGGATCACAGCACCAACTGAATTATTTACATTCATTCCAACACTGATGGTCTACTAAGTCAGACATTTCGGATACACAGCTGAAAAGTATAGGTCTTACCCCTCTAGGAGCTCACTGTCTAGTGGGTTAAGCTGATATACAGATAAATAATTGTAACACACAATGTCACATACTATACAATAGTGGGATGTATAACCCAACATGAGAACATGGGACATATAGAGCCTACAGGCTGCTGGGAGAGAAGGTGGCTCCAGAAAGGCTCCACAGAAAAAAATAATACTCAAGTTGAACCTTGAAAACTGAAAATGAGTTGGGTGGTTTTTACATTTGTTTTGAAATTTAGCAAAATATTACTCTCTGGAGGAAAACCCCCTCACCTTCCTACAGACAGGAGATTGATGGCAATGGCTGAGCCAATAACTTCTTGCATATCTGAGCCAATGATAGCCAACTCCACCATCAGCCATAGGATAATTCGTGGGACCTAAATACCAAACAGCAGAAAGACATGGTTCTAATTAATCATTTCTAAGAACATTCCTTAGAGTTTGGAATTCACATCTGGCACTGACCCATCCACAGTCCTTTATAAGCTTCCAGTCTAGGGATGGACTACTGCGCTGTGGCCCCCCGCTAGAGAAAGCAAGGGTGTTTCTACGTGGTAGAACCTATGAGCCGAGGTCAGGGCAAGGGCTGATCCTAATTTTTTCTCTTTCCCTTCCACTCAAGAGAGGAACAGAATTTCCATTCATTAATTTCCACTTAATTTCCCGCCTAAAAACAAACTTAGAAGTTTTAGGGGAAGATGAGGATGCTCATATGGTCAAAATAATTGTTCAGGAGAGAACAGAAAATGACCACAAGAGAAAATATCTTGACCGTGGCTAAAGAGACAAAACAAAAATGAAAACGCTGGGGTCATCTTTAATGTAATAATAATACACAAGCAAGTGAAAAAGGACAAACATGTAAAGAGATTTAGGGTGAACTGATTGGAATTGAGTGGCATATAAGAGGAAACTAATCTGGTCAAATAATCCAGCTCAAAGACAAATTTAGTTAATACTGGCTAGCAGAGGTCAAGAAAAAACAAACAAACAAACATCTTCAGGTATTGACTATACAAAAAAATTGTCACAAAAAACAACTGTTAAGATACATGAAGAAAAAGAAGCTACAAGAAATTATAAATTACCGTGGCTTTTTTGAGAAGCATATATGGGGAAATAAAGCAGATACAGATAGTTTCTCACAGCCATGAAAGGAGATTAAACATTTAGGACAAACCAGAGGCAGATCAGTATCTTATCTAAAGATGAACCTAGGTTAAAACTATCTTCCAGACACAGAGTCCATTCCTGCCTTACATAGCAGTGAGAAAGGGCCAAAATGTCCAGAAAAAAGCTGCAGAAGACAGTATAACCTCCAGGATCATGGTAAATTGAAAAATAATTATTAACAAATCCAAAGATCCTGCCACATATAGTAAATAAAATGAAAAACCTTATTTTTCAAATTGATGACAAAGTCAATCAAAAAAGAAAATATGTATGATAGTAATAAAGATGTATGACTCAAAGTTCTTAGAGCACTCCCACCCCTCCATGGGCTGGGCACTGCAAGATGCCAGAAGGCAGAACGAATGGCAGGTATTTATGCAAACTGAGTTTTTCGAAGGAAGCTTTCTGGCAAAAAGCGAATCTCAAGTTAAATTCTGAAGGAGTAGAGAAATATGGGTTGGCAGCAAGAGGAACTAAATAATATTCCTTGGGACTCATCCTCAGGGCCCCTGACCGCCAAGCCCTCAGGCCAGCACGTATCACCAGACACACAGGTTCCTATGAGATGAGTAACAAACAGCACACTACATTGCTCACCCTGGGATACTGACGGTGACACACTTCAGCAAGATGCAACCCCGTGACCACTCCCAGTCTAGCTGCAAGGCGCTGGAGTAGGAGCCCCACCATGGTGGCCAACAGAAGAACCCAGAGCAACTAGAAAAGAACAAAATCCCATCATAACACTCATTAGACAACTGGGGTGTTTTTGTTTGGCTGTTTAGCAACATGAATGAGAAATACAACATTCAGGAAAGAGCCCAGATCCAGAATCAAATGACCTGAGTTCTGTATCAGGTTCTGTACATAACCTGCTAGGTCACCTCATACCTTTCTGAGTCTTAGTTTCTCCCACCTACAGTTTCTCCTTTGTTCAAGGAAACTATGTGGAGTAGATAAAACAAAACAAAAATTTAAAACCAAATATGTGTCCAAAATAAATTAAGGGGCACCTGGGTGGCTTGGTCAGTTAAGCATCCGACTCTGGCACAGTACATGATCTCAAGGTTCGTGAGTTTCAGCCCCACATGGGGCTCATTGCACACAGCTCAGAGCTTGGAGCCTGCTTTGGATTCTGTGTCTCCCTCTCTCTCTGCCCTCCTCCGCTGGCGCTCTCTCTCTCTCTCTCTCTCTCTCTCTCAAAAATAAATAAACATTAAAAAAAATTTTTTTTAATAAATTAAAAAAAAAAAAACAGAAGGGTGACTCAATCAGTTGAGCATCCAACTTCAGCTCAGGTCATGATCTCACAGTTCTTGAGTTTAAGCCCCACATTGAGCTCACTGCTGTTCAGTGAGGAGTATGCTTCAGATCCTTTGTCCCTCTCTCTCTGCCCCTCACCCACTCACATTTTCTCAAAAATAAATAAACATTTAAAAAAAAAAAAAAAGCAGATGGTGGAAAGTACTTTTCACCTAAGCATTACTGCCAATGAAGTATTTGCATGTAACTCCCAAGGCTGACATCCGACAGGCATTGTAAGGGGGAAAGGATGTGAGGGTGTACTGTGTGTTTAAAAGGGACAGGGGTAAGACCAGATATTCACCTTAAATCCAGCCACCGCTCCAGACTGCAAATCAGACTCGATGTTTCCTGGATCCAAGTAGGCAATACTCATAAGAAAGCCCGGTCCCGTGAAAGCCCAGAGTTTACGAAAGCTAAAACAAGAATACTATACGAGAGAGGAAGACATCAAACGAATTACCACCTCCAAATTACTGATCTAATTTATCTGTTATTTTGTTACATATAAAACAACAATATGAGCTTCATAAGATCGAAAGACTTAGGATGTTGGACACTGCGTGCGTCCAAGTTCAACTTCCATGTTACCCACTTCTTATCAATAAGCTACCTCTTCTCTGTCCAAATAGGAGCCCTTTCTTTACCTCTTCTTTCCATCAATCAGCCTCTCAGTCTAAAACCTATCAGTACCCCTATGCCCAATCACTACCCAAATGGGACACTGTAAAAAAAAAAAGAACATGAAATTCATACTTCTAGATCAAAAAATATTCACTAGGTCAATGTGGCAACTGTTTTTCAAGGCCCTCATTTTCCCAAACAGTTTCTACTTATTCTGATTACGAAAGCTGTCTTCAGAGACTGCTTGCCAAAATTAGATGTGAGGCCATTAATCTTGAGTTATCCAGCAGACTTTTCACTCCTAAGTTTTCTCTAAATAAAGTTTTCCTCCAAAGATTTGTCACTAACCTCCTCTTCAGGAATGGCAATCTTCTCATCAAAGTAGGTGGTGAAGGGCTCCTGTGAGTGCCCAGTGGACTGGGAAAGAGATGAGTTACTATAGGCAGGGTTGAGGGTACCAAGACTGGCAGGGTCCCCATGGTCTCCAGAAGCATCATCTAAATTAACAAATTTGAGAAGAAATGAAAATGAGCAAAATACACTGACAACTCATCCTTAGTAACTTTTAAATTAAATCTTTTTTTTTTTTTAATTTTTTTTTTCAACGTTTATTTATTTTGGGGACAGAGAGAGACAGAGCATGAACAGGGGAGGGGCAGAGAGAGAGGGAGACACAGAATCGGAAACAGGCTCCAGGCTCTGAGCCATCAGCCCAGAGCCCGACGCGGGGCTCGAACTCACGGACCGCGAGATCGTGACCTGGCTGAAGTCGGACGCTTAACCGACTGCGCCACCCAGGCGCCCCTAAATTAAATCTTTTAATACCTAAATGCACAAGACCAAGCTGACTCTACTCAATTTATTTCTAATATTTTATTTATATTTTTAATAAACTAATTCCTTTCTTAAAAGTTTATTTATTTTGAGAAAGAGAGCACCAGTGGGGGAGGGGCAGAGAAAGAGAGTGAGAGAGAGAACCTCAAGCAGGCTCCATGCTGGCAGCACAGAGCCCAATGCAGGGCTCAAACTCACGAACCGTGAGATCATGACCTGAGTCAAAGTCAAGAGTCAAATGCCTAACTACTGAGCCACCCAGGCGCCCAAAATAAGTGAATTCTTTAATAGGCGATATATTCACAGGGATGGAAATTCAGGAAATAAAAAAAGCTTATGGTAACAAAGCTCCTTCTCACCCCTCTTCCCCAGTCACTCAGCTCTAGATCAGTTTTAACACTCATCCTGCAATGGTTTTCCTACTTTCACACTTCTATATTCCCAGGTAGCAATTTTTAGAACCACTTCATTTTCTTCTAAAAACACGGATGTCTAGGGCTCAAAATATAACATTCCCAGGCTGGTAAAACCTAAAATCTTAACTTTTAGAAGAAAGGAACTAAGTCTGTCTAGTTCTGTCTCCAACCCATCATTTGGTAGGACTTACTCAAAGCATCATCCTTGGACATTATACCTCTGTCAGGCTTCTCAATAAATGTGGAAGTTGAAAAATCCTGCCACAGTTCAAGCTAAAATCTGAACCTGTAGGAAAGCCACCAAGCAGGAACCCTTTGCCTCCTGACTACGGTCTGCAGTGAAGAGCTTTGGGTCACGGGGTGTGGGCACCCTTGTGATAGGAGGTCTCATCTTAGACTGGTAATCAGTGTTTCCCTGAGTCCTGCATTTCGCAGTTAATCTTAAGTGCTGGGAAGGGGAGGGTCTGGAAGAAAAGGGCTAATCTGCCAGAAAGTAGTTTGGTAGCCATCAAATGGCTATTTTGAACCACAGAGCTCTCTAATGTTAGGGTTTCCAAGAAATCCTTGCAACCTCCAATTAGAACAACAAAAGCTTTCTTTCTATAAGGAGCTGACCCACTGAGGTGAAGTGGCCCTGAATTAATGAAGATATTTAAAGAAAAGGAATGAAAATTCTAAAGGGGACATTTAGAATTCGGAAGGATTAGAGCACTCAAGAAGCTCTAATGGAATACACAGTTTAAGGTGCTTGCTCGGTATTTTATTGCTCCTCACGTTAAGTATCTGCAGTGCTGTGAAAAGCCAAAGCATTCTAAAGAATTTTATGCCAGGTCTGTGGTTAATACTGCCCTTGCAAGCATTACTGCTATAGAAACCAAACTTGTAGCTAATCTTGGCTCATCTCAGAATTGGAAATAAGACAGGAGACAGATCTCTCTAGTTATAAATCCATTTTCATTTACAGCCTAAATTAGCAGATGGTGACTGGATCGGACCTGATTGGAGCAGGTCTCTGTGATGATACTGTTGGCTAGGGAAGCGGAGTTAAGGACAGTTTTTGTTACCACAGATGACAAGAAGGAAAATATGGTCAATTTCTGTTACTGATTTAAACCTAATTCCAGGGTGCCTGGGTGGCTCAATTGGTTAAGCGTCTGACTTCAGCTCACGTCATGATCTCATGGTTCGTGGGTTCGAGTCCCTCATCGGGCTCTGTGCTGACAGCTCAGAGCCTGGAGCCTGCTTCAGATTGTGTGTCTCCCTCTCTTTCTGCCCCTCTCCCATTCATGATTTGTTTCTCTCTCTCTCTTTCAAAAATAAGCATTAAAAAAATTAAAATAAAAAAAATAAACTTAGTTCCAAATAAAAATCAGACAATAACACAAAGCTGTAAATTACCATCTGGCATCTTCTGTTCAGGACCCAATACCATGGTGGATGACTGAGTGTCCAAGTTCTTAGAATAGGATTCTGAAATGGAGAAAAGGAAGAGAGGAATCAGCAAGAACAAACTAAAAGTTTAGAACCAGCATTTTGTTACTCTGTACAACTGATCCCGTATTATATGAAAAGAATTAATCCTTCTACTGAATTAGATAACCTAGAAAATAATTAGTTTTCAGAGTATGATTGAGATATTTAATAAAAATATAAAAGTCTTGCTAATAAGACTTCTAAGCCAAACTGAAGCAAAAGGTGTTTCAGGGAAGTAGGCAAATACTTTTTAATAAGCATCCACAGAGAGGCTGCTAGGCGATTCCCCAGTTTCTGCCCTTTGCTTCCAGATTAACTCAAATATTTAAAACCAGATTGGTCCCCCTGCCTTTTACAAGTTTTTTATTTTAATTTTTTTTTATGTTTATTTATTTTTGAGACAGAAAGAGACAGAGAATGAACGGGGCAGGGTCAGAGAGAGAGGGAGACACAGAATCTGAAGCAGGTTCCAGGCTCGGAGCTGTCAGCACAGAGCCCGACGCGGGGCTCGAACTCATGAACGATGAGATCATGACCTGAGCTGAAGTCGGACGTTTAACCAACTGAGCCACCCAGGCGCCCCAAAGGACAAAGATCTGTAACCCTTTTTGATCTAGGAAACAATTTAAGCCCATGCTTCAATTTTCTGAGAAGGGGGGAGAAAAGGAGGGCCATTATTCCCCAGGCTCATATTTCCCTGAGGAGAGAGAGACTTCTCCTACGACATTTCTCATTCCCTAACCCTTCAACAACTGGGAGCAGAAACTAATCACCATGGCCTTCCCTTCTTGGGCTCTCAGGGAAAGATGAGGTACCAGGAGGAGTAGGCACAGTCTGCAGGATGCCAGAACTTCTCTCTGGCCTGCAAGGCCCAGGTGGGGGTCGGGGGACAGGGGGATGAGTGGTTGTCCCAGAGGTCCAGCACCCTGTTGGGTTAAGTTTAACTGGGGAGAGGGGAAGATGGTAGTAAGCTCATCTAGCCACAGATCTATGGAGTATTCTCCAGTCAACCCCACCAATCAGGATGATTTTTTAACATTTTGATCTGCTTATTAAGGAATTTATTTCTCAGTTGATTTCAAATTTAGAAGGAGAAAGACAAGGCAATATTTATTGTTTTTTTAAAAAAAAATTTAACGTTTATTTCTGAGACAGAGAGAGAGCATGAGCGGGGAGGGGCAGAGAGAGAGAGAGAGAGAGAGAGAGAGAGAGAGAGAGATACAGAATCCGAAGCAGGCTCCAGGCTCCGAGCGGTCAGCACAGAGACCGACACGGGGCTCGAACTCACAAACCGCGAGATCACGACCTGAGCCAAAGTCGGCCACTCAACCAACTGAGCCACCCAGGTGCCCTAAGGCAATATTTATTGTTAACCCTAACCCCCACTTAAATCCCAATAAAAACTATCCTCCTAAAAAGTTATAAAGCCTCTCCTTAGATATCTTTTACTGTATAAAGTCTTCATCTCTCTTGTCCCTTGTTCCTATCTGAACATTCCTCTACTTTCTTTTTTACATAATCTATCTACCAACATATTCTGTACCTATTTTAAAGAATTACAGAATTCAGACCTGAAGGGTTTTAGGTTTCATCTATCTTCCCGATGTAAAACATACTACCACTTACTAATTTGGAAAACATAATCTTTTACCTCTATAATCACCAATATCAAGTATTTTGTTGCAATGGACAACTAGCCATGTCCCTCCTATCAGGTTTTAAGACACCAGATGTCGAAAAACCAGCCAACAGATGCCAGTAATACTGATGATATTCAACCCCTCTTTAGCACCTCATCTAAATGAGATTTACATAGCTGACCACTCAGAGTAGCAGTAGCCACTTGGATTCCAATCACAGCACAGCCCTTTGGCCCCATTCAGAGCCTTTTTATTTTACATAGAATTCTAAGAAGCTAGGTTATCAGGTTATCCTAACCCATCATAAATTAGGCACTGCAAATCAGCTTTGGGACTATGGCTCTTACGGGAAAAGGTTTTGGGCCACTTGGTGTGAGGTAAAGAGCCCTTCTTTATACTTTGATCAACTCTGAGAACATTATTATTACTTAAAATTATGTTATTAATATTTTATTATGTATTATGTTATTATCAAGAATAACTCAACTTTCTTCCAATGTGGCCCCACTCACCAAGAACTGACTAAATTAGATTACTTTTATAGTGATGACTGAGAGCCTCTTTAAGGCACAGAATTGTTTAATGCATCTGGTGAAATTTTCTCCCCAAAATAAGCTTTTAAATTAAATTCTGAGAACAAACAATTCAGATAGTACTCTGTTTTTCCCCAAGCCTACAGTCTACAAAGGTGATAAATAATTTTAGACAGAAATATTTCATGATAAAATTTTTTACAATTGTTATTTGTATTCTATGGGACTATTCCTATACTAACTACATACAGAGCCAATAAGATACAAGAAGTCTGACCTTCTCTCTGAAATCTCAGGAATGTATTATTTTAAGAAAGGAAAAGAGATTATAGATTCCATTTTTCTCATCAAAACTTGCAGTTAACAAACTATAAGTTCCACTGTTTCCAGTGTCTACAGAACATAACGAGAGCAGGGAATAGAGAAGGTCAGTTATGCTTGGTATTTAAATCTCCATGAAAATTTAAGACTCATATGGAAGCACTGAGTTAATATTAAGACAGTTTTCCTCCCTAGGACTATGCCACCAGATCATTTCAGTCATTTAACTACATTAATAAAAAGATCAAGTTGAAATATAAGCAACCAGAATCAATCCAGCAATACTTGGTAATTATGATTAATATACCTTTGATAATATTCTAGCTCACCCTCAACCATAAAGCGTCACCTTCTTCCAAAGCCAGTAAGTTTCCTCCTGTCAAACAGCAACAACAGAAAAAATGGCACTCCTGGATACATGTACTATAAACTGTTTTATCCCATTCCTTATCAAAAGTTGTAAGAATGAGGTGCCTGGATGGCTCAGTCGGTTGAGGGTCCAACTCTTGATTTCGGCTCAGGTCATAATCCTGGGGTCGTGAGATAAAGCCCCATGTCAGGCTCCTCACTGAGCATGGAGCCTGCTTGGGATTCTCTCTCTCCCTCTACCCCTCTCCAACTTGTGTGTACCCACTCTCTCTCTCTTTCAAGACAAAAAAAGCTGTAAGAATGTTTACAAGTGGGGTGCCCGGCTGGCTCAGTCGGTAGAACAATAGAGCCATGTGACTCTTGATCTCGGGGTCATGAGTTCAAGCGCCACATTGGGGTCATGAGTTCAAGCCCCACATGAGATCAAGCCCCACAGAGATTACTTTCAAACAAATGTTTTACAAGATAAAAAGGCTAATAAAATTACATTTTCTGTCTCAAATGTTAAAAGCACCCTTTGACCCAGCAATTCTGTTTCTAAGAATGTATCCTAAAGAAACACTCATACAAGGAAGTATGTGCAAGGAAATTTCCTGTAACTCTGTTTGTAGTATCAATAGACTAAAAACAACCTTGATATCAGTCAAAGACTGGTTAAATAGACTACGTACATTCACAGGATAGAATGCCATGCGGCTATTATAATAGAGCATATCTAACTGTACTGACAGAAGACAATCTCCAAGATATATTTTCAAGTAAAAAATCCAATTTATAGACAGTATGGAATCATTTATATGGCAAGAAGAAAAAAAGAGGAGGGGGGCGCTGGGTGGCGCAGTCGGTTAAGCGTCCGACTTCAGCCAGGTCACGATCTCGCGGTCCGTGAGTTCGAGCCCCGCGTCGGGCTCTGGGCTGATGGCTCAGAGCCTGGAGCCTGTTTCCGATTCTGTGTCTCCCTCTCTCTCTGGCCCTCCCCCGTTCATGCTCTGTCTCTCTCTGTCCCAAAAATAAATAAACGTTGAAAAAAAAAAAGTAATAAAAAAATAAAAAGAAAAAAAGAGGAGGGATGATAATATACATACGTACATGTATGGACTATCTCTCAAGGACATACCAAAAACTAATAATGCTGTCCCCAAGATGAAGGAGTAGGGAAGTACAAACAAGGTCAGGTGAAAGGAAGACCTCTCACTGAATATACACCATATATACCATTTTGCACTTAAAAAAAAAATCATTTTGTCATGTACTTGTACCATTTATTTATTTTTTAATGCAAAAGTCCTATGGATTCACTCAGCTTCCAAACAAATACTTTCAGAATGTGTAGATGAACTCTGACAAAACTTCTGTAATGGATAATCAGAGATCTGCAGCTGTCCAGCTGGCAGGCATATAATATACTATCTTAAGCTTAACTTATTACTACTTTGTCTTAGTGCCCAAACAGCCATGCTCTGAAATGATGAATTGGGAATTTCACTTGAATGCAAAAATTAGAAGCTGCCTTGTCAGGAGTTTCCTGACTCCTTAATTTGGGTATCCCCCCAAACACATACTAGCCATAATCAATTCTGAACATCTAATTAACATTATCTCATGTGTTCTCTTAGCATTCACAAGAACTCTGGAAGAACAGTTAATTTTTTAAAGAACAATTTAGATAGCCCAAATCTGTTTTTAAATTGCCCCCAAGAAAGTTGAAATACTGAATGTTAAAAAACATGTAAGTTAAGGGGCGCCTGGGTGGCTCAGCTGGTTAAATATCTGACTCTTGGTTTCAGCTCAGGTCATGATCTCATGGTTCCTGAGATGGAACCGGCCATAAGTTGGGCTCCACACTGACAGTGCGGAGCCTGCTTGGGATTCTCTCTCTTTCTCCCTCTCTCTCTGACCCTCTCCTGCTGGTGCACAAACTCCCTCTCTCAAAATAAATAAATAAATCTGGGCACCTGGGTGGCTCAGTCAGTTAAGCATCTGACTTCAGCTCAGGTCATGATTTCACGGTTTGTGAGTTTGAGCTCTACGCTGACAGCTCAGAGCCTGGAGCCTGCTTCGGATTCTGTGTCTCCCTCGCTCTCTGGACCTCCCCTGCTCCCACTCCTCACTTGCTCTCTCTCTCTCAAAAATAAACAAACATAAATAAATACATACATACAAACTATTTCACCGATTTCAGAGTAGTGTTCAATATTGCAAAAGTCTCCCTAAAATTAATTGTAAAGTTTAGAGAGTAATGTTTTTGAACATTCCTCTAATTCATCCCTTTTTACCTCCCCTCCCCTCCCCTATATAAATAAAATCAAAGACAGCATTAAGAAGGCAACAAACTCTCATAGAGGGAACCAAAAGCGTTTATATGGAAGCAACTGGCTAAATAAATGTGAACAGGAATGTTTAAAGTTGACTGGCAAAATTCACAAGGTAGTCAGGAATCGCTTTTGCAAAGCATGGAAGGACTGAACATCCCCACCCTGATTTATTTTTTATTTTTTTATTTTTATTTTTTTAATTTTTTAAAAATGTTTATTTCGGAGAGAGAGAGAGAGAGAGAGAGAGAGAGACAGAGCATGAGAAGGGGAGGGGCAGAGAGAGAGGGAGACACAGAATCCGAAGCAGGCTCCAGGCTGTGAGCTGTCAGCACAGAGCGTGACGTGGGGCTCGAACCCACAAACCGTGAGATCATGACCTGAGCTGAAGTCGATGCTCAACTGACTGAGCAACCTAGGCGCTCCTCCCACCCTGATTTAGACCACAGGTGCTGCCCCAAGACCCCCACCAAAGCCCATGTAAGGAGTAACATAACATAGCATAACATAGCACCTAGAGGGTATTATGCTAAGTGAAATATGTCAAAGAGGGAAAGACAAATACCATATGATTTCACTTATATGTGGAATCTAAAAAGCAAAACAAACAAATGAACCATCTCTTAAATACAGAGACCAAACGGATGGTTACCTGAGTGGAGGTGTGAGGGAAGATGGGCAAAATAGGTAACGGGGATTAAGAGGTACAAACTTCCAGGTGGCTGGGTGAGTCAGTCCATTAAGCATCTGACTTCATCTCAGGTCATGATCTCATGGTTTCTGAGTTCAAGTCCTGCACTGGTGAGCTTGAGCCCTGCTTAGGGTGAGCCCCAATTCTCTCCCTCCCTCTCTCTCTGCCCCTCGCTCACTTGCGCCCTCTCACTCTCTCTCTCAAAAAAAAAAAGAAGTACAAACTTCCAATTTTAAAATAAATAAGTCATGGAAATGAAAAGGAAAGCATAGGGAATATAGTCAACAATACTGTAATAACATTTCACGGTGGCAAATGGGAACTCCATGTACCATGGGAAGTGTCCCATAATGTACAGAATTGTCAAATCACTATGTTGTACACCTGACTCTAATGTAACATTATATGTCAACTATGATAATTAATTTTTTTTTAACATTTATTCATTTTTGAGACAGAGAGAGACAGAGCATGTATGGGGGAAGGTCAGAGAGAGAGGGAGACACAGAATCCGAAACAGGCTCCAGGCTCCGAGCTGTCAGCACAGAGCCTGACGCGGGGCTCGAACTCACAGACCGCGAGATCATGACCTGAGCCGAAGTCGGACACCCAACCGACTGAGCCACCCAGGCGCCCTGATAATTAATTTTTAAAAAGCCTTGTGAATTTCTAAATTATTCTTAAGGATACAAAGTTTAGAATTTTTTAAATTTAGATGTAAGTGCCTATTTTTCTGTTATGAAAATGAATTTGATAGGAAATGATAAAATGAAGAAAAGACAGGTTGAGACTGATTACACCTACTTCTGTGAAGGAAAAGTGAAAAGTCCCTGTGGTGTTAGTTTAAGAAAAGGCCTGAAAACTCTAATCCTCACTACCTAAGTAGAGAATGTCTTCATATTACAATGTCTTCAGCCAAAGCCACAGAAACACACCCAGTTCACAAAGTACAAACAGTACTCCTATTGTACAATGTGCTTAATACGCATCAGGGCTTCTGTATGTGTGTGTCTCTTTCTCACTCTGGCACGATGGCCATTAAGATACCAGTGTGGACTGTTTTTCATTTTACTGACTTTGTATACTGTAGTAATAATCTCAAAATTGGGATAATCTTGCTTAGTCTCCCAGAGAACCACAATTTCAACTCAACATCAAGTTTGCTGTTTCTCACTTGAGCTGGACTTCTGAGAATCTGTTTTACAGTTGAAAGAAAAACATGACATTGAGAACACTGAATGATAAAAAAAAAAAAAGAAGAAAAAAAATGTTAAGCAGCAAGGAGAGAGGGAGTAAGAAATGGGGAGAAAGATAATGAAACTGGCTGCCTGGGTGTCAAAGATGATAACAGCTGGGAGAAATGTGGCCAGGCTGTCCAGAAGTACTGATCTTTCAAAAAATATATCACTCATCAACCAGAGACTTCAGAATTAGAAGGACCTGATACCTACTAGACAGAACACTTTCTCTGCTCATCGCTGAGGGTTAACCAGCTTTCAAACCTCTATGCTCACAAGTCAGGGTCCCTGAAGTCTTACCTCTAGAGACTGTAGCTGGGTCTTTGTTCCTCCCAATTCTCACACAGAGAGCTTCCTCTGATTTCTTCCTAACCAGAAGTAAACAGCAGTGCATTTCCCTTTGGGGGAACCAACCTGGCCTCCCAGCCTGACGCATCTATCCTGCAACTCTACGCTCTGTGAACAATTTCAAACACCCCTTTATATTGAAATAAGAAGGTCAGTATTAAATAAGCCTATACCCACTCATGCCTCAGAAAAAATGTTTTGCCCTCACACTTGCATGAGTCATTTTCCTCTGGCAAATGTAAAGAATGATTATTACTAGACTACATTCAATTCATTCATTCCAATGACACATTCTGGCCCCTCGGACGTAGCCTGGCCTTAACAATTTGAGTACATATTTTCCTCAACACATCTTTTCTTAAAGTAAAGAAAAATTATATGTACAGACAAATAACACTTACTACAAGATTCTCCAGCTGCACACCTGCCTCCTTCTGCTCTTTGGAACTTGTTTAAAATTTTAATAATTAACTTGCAGCCTTCTCCTTTCATTACCTAGGGGTTTTAGCAGTCACTTGATTACTAGCGATTAATGGGACCAAAACAAAAATAACCCAAACAAGATCACCTACCAGCAATAAGCATAAAGACAAGACTAAGAACCCCAACTTCCCAATTCAAGGTTTTACTGGAAACTTTGGTCTTCACATTAAAAAATATGTGACTTCAGCCTTAAAATTAAAAGTGGAAGAGGAACTAGATGATAAGTATATTTTCTATCATTCCTGGCCAACTATTTTATATTCCATTCCCATTTTATTATAGTTTATAATACAAACAATGTTGTATGTTATCCATGATGTCCCTGATGATGTCTGAAGGGTCTTTCTTTGTGTCTCCAGGGGTCTAGCTTTTCCAAAGCCTTATATTCTGCACATTCAAATGCTCCCTGCCTTCTTTTCCAAAATATTTTATTCAGACCACAGAGACTCAGATGGTAAGGATGACAACAACATTAGAGCAAAAGGCTTCCTTTTCTGCCTTAAACACTCAACTCTTTGAAGATGCCACTCCCTTTCCTCCTTACTCAAGCACAAGTAAAGAGGTTTCGAGAAGACACCGTCCTCTACCCTCACCAAACCCACATCCAACTTTCAACCCTACAGAAGTACTAAATTGTCTCATTCCAAAGCTAAATAACTGAACGTATACCATCCGTACTTCAGCCAAATCGGGACAGCATACTCTTTTTCACAAATTCGGAGTTTCTCATTTTGTGATTATGCTATGTGTGTCACTGCAGCTTTCGTGGAAGGGGAGAATTGGAAGACAAAACAGTCTTCCATTAGTGCCTTCCATATAACACCGTGAGAACTTAGGAGAGACTTTTAGGGGCACCTGGGTGGCCCTAAAATCAAGTGTCTGACTCTCGATTTCAGCTCAGGTCACGATCTCACAGTTCGTGAATTTGGGCCCTGCATCAGGCTCTGGAGTAGAGCCTGCTTGGGATTCTGTCTCCCTCTCTCTCTCTCTCTCTGTCCCTCTCCCCTCTCAAAATAAACAAATAAACATTAAAAAGAAATTAAAAAAAAAAAGAGACTTTTAAGCTCATGGAAAGGGTATAAATCTGTCAGCAGACTGTATTTACGTACATGGGGAGGAGACAAGGAACAAAGACACCTTTCACTCCACAGCACCCACCCAAAAGATGCTACTTTATGGATACTGTTCTCTAACCTCTAACCTTGATGTCATTGAGTCAAAACTGAAGTAAAACTGCTTAGTAGTTGCTCTGTAGAGTAATCCAAGGAACCACTGCGGATTTCCTAACAGTAAAGTAAGATTAGATTCATACCAAGCTTCCCCATTCATTAACAAGAAGTGTTGCCAGGCTGCCCAGAAATTCCCCTCCGAAGTCCCACAGCCATCCCGGAAACATGAGAAACCAAGTATACTGCAATCATGGCCTTTTTGGTAGTGGATCCAAAATAAACCGTGCCTGGGCCAAGACTGTCAATGAAGTATTTTCCAATGAAAAACTAAACAGCCCAAAAAGTTCTGAGGCTTCGTTTACTCAACACAGCTATCACAGCCATACCTAGTATAGTGATAGTTTCCAACCTTATTTAATGATACAGTAAACACCCAATAGGAAGCCTCTAATCACCCGGAATTATACTATACCTTCAGGTCAACGTTAACACCAGGGATGGAAAACAAAGGGCCTAAGGATTCATTCACAATAGGCTCACACGATTCTGAGCAAAGGGTAAGTTATAAGATCAGAATTCTTTAGACGGGAATCTTTAGCGGAAAGAAGGCACGTGTAAGTAATAAAAATTCCTACGCGCCAAGAACTAAGCACTTCATCTGTATCAACTTATTTTATACTCACTAACAACCCTGTAAGATTTATATTATCAATTCTCATTTTAAGTTCCTGGAGACAAATGAACCAGGAGGCTAAGCAACTTGCTCAAAAGTTTACACAGCCAAGAAGTGGTGCAAACTGGTGGGCCTTCCATTCACAGGAGTCACGGTCAACAGTGTCCCCCCGGTTTCACCGATATTCACTAAAATAATGGCCAGCAAACGTTTCTGGAAGCCCATTTGCCCTTGCTTCTCCTTCCACAGAATTTCTGCTTTTGCCTTCCACTTTAAAGATATGCCGCGTTCCCTTAACTTCGCAGCACTCTTCTGAAAGCAACAGACAATATGAAAATAGGCTCATTTTACACACAGGAAAACTCAAACCCAGGTTCCACAACTTCTTCCCTAATGATGCTCTTTGAAATCGTCTGGTACATGAGTCGGGGAATTGGGGCGCGGGGGAGTGGGGGGAGTGGAAAGGAATCCAAAGACGGAATATCGCAACTTTAAAAGCAGGGATACAAGAAACCGAACAGTCGGAGAGCATCCACCCCACTTCCATACCGTGTGCCCCCTATAAAAGTACCTGGAGCCAGGAAGCGGCACAAAGAGCCCTAAAACCAATCTACACGCGAGTACTCAGCGGCCTGCCCAGGCCCTTCACTCGAGGGCGATCCATGGATGTCGGCTGCACTAAAGTGATCTTTATTGTTGAAGAGGAGCGGCGGGAGGCCCAGGGAACGGGCGCGGCCCCAGGGCTCCGCAGATAAGAAGGCGGCTGCGGGGACCTTGCCCTGTGCCCGTCGCCTCCTCCGCGGCATGAAGCGGGTCAGCGCACCCTGGATCACGGGTTCCGGCGCGGCGGCAGGTCCAGACGGGGGTTCGGCCATTTCGCCTAGGCCGCGGCGGGGAAGGGACGAGGCCCCACAACCTCAGGCGTTCGCTCCCTGCCCCCACCCCCCGCCCCGCTCTCTGTCTTCCTTCGAATAAGGCGGCTCTGTCTGACCCCCCGCGCCTCAGACCCTCCCTGCCCGCACCGCCCCTCGCCGTCCCGCATGGCGCCCCGCGTGCCCCATACTGGCCCCGGCGCCTGCTCCCTGGCCCACCCCCGCGCCCTCCCGGCCGGCCTGGGGAAACTGGTGCGGCCGCGTGACCCCTGACCTCGCCCGCCGGTGGCCTTACCGGTTCCGCAGCCACCAGACAGGATGCCCTCGCGCTGGCCGCTCCATATCCCGGGAGCTAGCGCCAAGCCGGCCAACCCCCTACACGCCCCGCGATTGGCCGATAGGACCGCAGTTGCACATTCCTATTGGCTGGACTCCTCGTATTCCCGGTAGCTGCCGGCGCGCGTGGCCAGCTGAGGGCGTCCCGAGGGTCCGCCCACCCCAGGGTCAGGCTGGAGGCGGGGCCACGACGGCCTGGGCTGGAGCTGTTTCTCGCCCAGCCATTGCGAGCGCGGGTCGTGCTCAACTGAGTGTGGATGTCGGGGCTCCGGCGGTCCTGCGCCCAGTCCCGGGTCAGATCAATTTCCTACCTCAGTTAGCCGCTGCCTCACATTAGATACTGGCAGTCAAGCCCCTTTTTTTTCTGGAGACTTTGTTCAGCGAGGTACAGCTCCACCCCATAAAGTTTAGCCAACCTGGCAGGACCATATGCTCTCGTCCCCAGAGCCACACCATAGTATCTGCTGCTTCACCGAAAGCAACCCACACCCGGGAGGAATCGCGAGACATCAGCTAGTACAGCCAGTTCCACCGCATCAGATGCCCCACTCCCAAGCCTCTGTGATGAATTGTTTTCCTCCATCCTACCCGGCTGGTTCGCTTCTTCCCCCAAGCTTTATCTCTGCCTACCTAAAAGCGATCCCGCCCCAGCCCCAACCTCACAACGCCAGCCTTTCCCTGAAGATGATAGCCAGACTAGTGGTGCTTTAGAGGGAAGAAAAATTGTCTGACGAGCCACCCTCATTTTCTACAATGCCCTTTAGAGCTTCCAGTAACATTCTTAGACACCCCCCTACAGCTTATGTTGAAGATAACCAGGCTTATCTAACCAAATTGTAGGCTTAGAGAGGAAAAGAAGCATAAACCCCTCCAACTTCTTTCTCCACGTAAAAAAACTGCTAGGAGAAAATTTTATTAGATAGTAAAAAGAGTCCAAGAGAGGAGGAAGGAGAATGAACTGCAAAAAGAAAACTCCAAATCAAGTACAAAGTAAAAATCTCAGGGACAAAAAAACTGGGCTGAGTATCCTCAGTTACTCTGGTACAGGCTGGTTTCCATACAGAACTTCCCCTAGAGAGAAAAAGAAAATGCACAAATTAGTTCTGAGAATCTCTCTCCAACACCTCTGGGTAGTTTTCAGAAAGGCTTGATGAAGTCCTTCCAGACCAGAACCTTTCCTGTGGGAACTTCTGCTGCAACTAGAAAGTAAAATGGCTGGAGCCATTCATGTCCCCCTAACGGGTCTGCTCAGCTAAGCAACCTCTTTGGGCTTCCGCATGGTTGCTGGCTACTTACTGAGCTCACAGTGTGGAGCTTCATCCTTCTTAGGTTGCTTCTTCATTGTGCAGGCTGGATTTGACTTTTCCGAGTGTCGGCTCCTGCCTGTATATATGCAGACAAGTGCGCCTCCCTTGGTTAGATAAGGGCACTTGGGCTGCTCTGGGCAACACCACGTTGGTAAAGACACTGCAGGGAATTTCAAGAGGCAAACCACACCCTTCAAAGCATAATCAAATTTCATCTTTGACCTGCCATGAAAAGGGAAGCATCGTATATCTGCCACTCCCGGATATTAATGAACAATTAATTGAGTTTGAAAACGTGTATTCTAAGATTTCGTCTTTGATCCCCCGGGCAGGAGCTGGAGGCCAATCTGTGAGTGGCAGTGGATGAAAGGGGTGGAGTCAAAGGAATTGCTTTCCTTCAGGATGCCACTCCCCTTGGTGTGAAGCTAGTTAGGGCACTTGTACCACGGCAGCATGTGCACAAGGACTCTGCTCCCATAAGGTGTTAGCTGAAACCAATTAGCCCCAAGCCTGACAGTCCACTAGTATTTTCCATAGGTACGTGCAGCACTGATGCAATTATGAGGAGTCTCACGGTGTGGGTAAAAGCACCGCCCAGTCTGTCCCTTGGGATCTGAGGGACCCGCTGGCTCAGGCTGGTCAATCAGTGATCCACAGGCTGACAACAAAGACATGCGAACCCAGGACTGGGGCATCTGCTGGAAAAGAAAAAGAAAAACAAAAACGAAAACCTGAGACTGTAAAAAAATCCAGAGCAAGCCCAGAATTTCTCAATCTGGGAGAAGGGGAATTGAAAGAATGAGGAAATCATGCCTCTGGCAAATAGTTTAGTAGGCCAGCTGGAGGCAGAGGTGGAAAGGAGACATGGGGGCGGGGCAAGTAAGAAGAGTGAAGTGGGATACTGGGAGGAAGAAGTTGCTGCCTTCAGAAACTTTTCTCATAGTTTTAAAGAAAATCTGCTTACTACCACAAAAACATATGCAAATAAGTGCGACAGAAAGAAATGTCTTAGAATGGAAAAGAAAGAAAAGAGTAATGGATTCATATTGGTCAAAGTAGGCTTCTAGCAGGTGGCTCTGCTTCCTATTCAGAACAACTGTAGGGTCAGAAGATATACAAATCTCTTTCCCGGATCCCAGATGAAGATCTCTTTGTTCCAGGGCACGCACAAATACTAAAAGTCGTATCATTACAATGTGCCCTGCTCCTTGTCCTTGTGCTACCTCAGACAAGTTCCCCAATGCAGAGCTGCCTTAGATTGAGTGGGGCACCGATTTGTCCCCCTTCCCAGGAAAATATGTACACACGAAATCATCCCTGAACTAAAATGTTGGAGGAAGAAGCCCTATTTTGGTTTAGGAGTTCCAAAAACAGGAATGGATTTTACAGTGAGACTCTACCATAGCTCCTGTTTCGTTTACTCAACAGTTCCCCTGGTATATACGCTCCACTCATGCCTTCCAGGTCCGCGATTCTCACTGACATTAATTGCATTCTTATTATGTATCCGTATCAGACACCACATATAACATGTCACAAACATGAGCTAGGCTTTGAACACAGATCTGTTCTTGAAGAACCAGCGCTCAACTACCATACCATTCTGCCTCTGTTGTGTACACCTAAAACAATTCCCTTTCATTCAACTCCAGCTCAAAAAAACGATCTCTTGTAAATTCCCTGAATATCCCACATGACCACAGTAGCCAACTCGTTTCTGGGTAGATGTTAATATGTGTTTGTGTCGCGCGTGCCCTTTATCGAAATAGGAGACTTTTCCTTCCATGCTTTACCTTTGACCCACCCTCCAAGTATTCTTTTTCATGCTTTTGTTTTCCCTGAAACAGCTGCTAGGAATTAACTCCTCCCACCCCTCCCCTTCCTTACCTGGAAAACTCGTTATTATCATTTGAGCTTCCCTTAAAATATCCCCCTCCGTGATGCATTCCCTGCCTCCTCCAGGCTCCATTAGCCCTCTATTCTGTCTTTGACCCAAGCAATTTTTTTTTGCTCTACTCTAGCACTGGCTCATTCTGTATATACCTATTGAGAATCTACTGTGTGCCAGGCATAGATGGGGTGATACAGATATAAACACAAATAAGATAAGCACAGCCTCTTACAGGGTTATTGTTTTGGTGCATCCCTTCTCCCACTAACTTGTTAGCTTCTCAATACGGGTGATTATCTTATCTTTGTACACCTGCTAACAAAGGCCAGCTATATGGGAGGTGTTTCATAAACGGATTAGCCCACTTTTTAATATGTTATGGCTGACATACTGCCTGACAAGGCAATACAGAATAATAATTAGGATGTGTTTATATTAATGTATCTATTTCCAAAGTTGAGTCTTACTACCCTAAAAACATTCCTCCCTCGAATCTGCTAGCCTTGTAAAGCTATTGCTGTGATAAATGTTGGAATGCACAGGCAGGATACCCCTTGAGAATAAAGGACTTATGACCCCAGCTGTTGAAGTGGGCACACTGCGGGCAGGTGGCCCTCAGCTGTCACGTCATGCCTCTTTCTTAGGCAGCCCACACGGAATGACTGATGTATGTAGGAGCGTAAAGATTCATCCCTCTCACCCCAACCAGGAACAGCTCTGAAAGTCAGCTGAGCCTTCGTCCTGCCTCACAGCCCGACTTCTCCTTCTGTGCAGATTTGCTTCCCTTACCTTCGTGGTGATCTCAAGAGCACTTCCTAATAAACCTAGTGCTTCCAACACAGAGTTGGCTTCCCTTCTTACTTCTTCTTGTTGTAAAACACAAAATCAAGGTCTCTGAAAAAGTGACCCGCACTTACTCTGCTTCCTGAACACTCCTTTATTTTTCCACCCTTTGTGATCTACCCCGGTAATTACTTTCTTGTTAGCTAAATAACATCATCATTGGCCATCTATGGTCAGAACCCACAGACTCTTGAGCTCTTACCACATTTGAAATGTCATACCACTCCTCTTCCTTCCAACTCTGTTTCTTTGGATTCCATCATACTGTGCTCTCTGGGCAGTTCTATTTGGATCACGCTTCCTCTACTTTCTTCAACTGCTACTTTTCTTCTTCTTCCTACTCCTTAAATGTTGGCATTCCTTAGGTTCAACCCTTGGTCCTCTAATTCTACACAATCCCTACAACTTCAGTGTAACAATACCGGGACCCACCCAGCATTAGAGACACTATGGGACAGCTTGGAATAACGGAAAGAGCAACCTCTTAAGAGTAACACGGACCTGGATTTGAGGTCTAGCCAGCTGGGAAACCATGGGTACGCTCTTAAATCTTTGTGTTGATAGGGTATGATAAGTGGGTATGATACTAACCTCTGAAGGATATTCTCTCTATCGTTTGTTCCCCAAATGCACCAATGTTCTTTCTTGCCTCCCCACCTTTTCACATGCTGTGCGCCTGCTGGAACATTCTTGCTCTACACATCTTTCAGCTGGGCCTATTCCTACTCACCACTGAGGTCTCACTTTAAATGCTTCTTCCTCCAAAAGCCTTCCACGAGCCCAAGTGTCTGAGTAAGGCATGTTTTCTATGTAGTCCTATGATATACTATACTGTATTCTTCCCTTTCCCATAACACTGAATTGCTTTTGTGGTTTGTATTTCTCCTTGAGAGCCAGAACTTTATCATGTTCACCGGTGTGTCCTTGGGGAGGAGTCCCAGGCTGTGATAGCATCCCTTCACAGCCATGCCACCATTTCACCTTCTTGACAATGATTCCCAAAGGCCATTACTCTCTGTACCCTCTTTCCCTGAGCTACACCTGCCTCTTGGACTTTCTCCTCGCATGTCCAGCTAGAAAGTCAGCATTACTATATCCCCAACTATCCTCCTTTCTCTTCAAACCAGGTTGTTCTTACAATTTCCTTATATTCCCAGTTTCTAGGACTTGAAAACTGAAGGTTATCATGGATTTCTCATCTTCCCTTACATAAAATAATGGTAATTATGTAGCCTACCTGCACAAGGTCAGTTGTCCCCTTCTATTTCAACTGCTACCTTCCTGCTTAGGCCCCCATAGCTCTGACCTCCACATCCTCAATTTCCTCCTGATCAATCTATTTCTCTTCCCCACTTAGAAACTTCCTATAGCCTACAGAGTAAAGAAGGAAAGAGGAGATCACATCAACTGAGTGCCACTTGATGCCACGTGGAGGATATTTTACACACATTACCACATTAAATACAGAATAGACTTTTCATCTGGCATTCAAGATCCCCACACCATGGTTCCAGCCCTCCTTCCACCTCATCTTCCACCTCTCCACCACGCAAACCTTTCCTTTCGGTTGAATTTCCTATTTTCTTTCCCCAACACACCCTGGGTTTGCCTGACCCTGTGCTTTTGGCTCCTTTTGTTACCTCCATTCACAGTTCTAGTCTCCATTTTTTAAATCCTTTTTATCAAAATTTGTTTTTAAATTTGTTTATTTGGGGGAGGGAGAGCACGAGAAGGGGAGGGGCAGAGAGAGGGAGAGGGAAAGAAAGAATCCAAGGAGGCTCCAAGCTGCCAACACAGAGCCTGATGTAGGGCTCGATCCCACAAACCGTGAAAGCGTGACCTGAGTCAACATCAAGAGTTGAACATTCAACCAACTGAGTCACCCATGTGTCCCTCTAGTATCCATTTTTCAAGGCTCAACTCAAATACCACCTGCTCCCTTAAAGCCTTTCCTGATTCTCACGGGATATGACTTCTGCTGCTCCAGAATCTTTGTGAGGGCTTTTTTTTGGGGGGGGGCTCAAATTTTTCCTTTTATTAATTATTTGAGCTTATTCTCTAATTTTTGCCAGTAGAGTATGAGCTTCATAAAGATAGCTGTACATACATTATTTTTTTATTGTTCACTGCACCTAGTAATATACTTAGCACATCCTTTAGCACTCAATAAACATTTGTGATCTTGAACTTTAGCTTGGATTTGACTTTACATATATATGACCTGTAAAAGTGTTTTTCAAACTGAGTCTCAATCCATCTTACTGAATGATGAGGTCAATTTAGTGGGTCACAATCCGAATTTTTAAAAAATGAAATAGGTTGGGGCACCTAGGTGGCTCAGTCGGTTGAGTGTCTGACTTTGGCTCAGGTCATGATGTGCTGGTCATGTGCTGACAGCTCAGAGCCTGGAGCCTGCTTCGGAGTCTGTGTCTCCCTCTCTGTCTGTCCCCCCCGCCCCCCACCTCAAGCATAAGTAAACATTAAAAAAAATTGTTTTTAATGAAATAGGAAATATCAAAGAATGTTATAAGTACTAAGGTAGGTATTGCTTTGTAAAACTTTAATGATGTGTGTGTGGCTTCTTACCATAGCAGTCAAAAAAAGGTGGAAAAGCACCACTTTAATACATATGCATTATTTCAGTCAGCTGATTACAAGCTCCTTGATGACAGAAAGCAGATCTGACCAACTCTAACCTTAAGATCAGTGAGAGCCAACCCCCTACTCCTGAACCTCACTCATTCCAGAAAGCTGCCCTAGGAATTAAAAGAGGGACTCAAGGCAAACAGCAAGGTCCTATTAAGTGAGCTTCTCCTCTGTTAAGAGAGACAAAAAATAAATAAATTCATGAAGAAATTCTACAAATACTTAAGAAAGCAGATGGAAAACTATAGACCAGGCCTTGGATTTAGCACCAGAAGACCCACATTAGAGTTCTCGCTCTGCTGTTCACTGTGTGATGCTGAATGAATTGCTTGATTTCTTGAGCTTCAGTTTTAACCAATTAAAAGAACAACATATACCCCGCCTCACATAACTGTATTAAAATTAAATTTTATATACACACGAAATTATTTTGTAAACTATAAAAATGTTCAAAAGTTTTAGATAAAAACCTGCATGTGTCATTCAGTAAAAAAGTGAAAACTAATGGGGCACAAATTATACAGCTAAATGGGCACGAGGTGTGATTTTCATTTTGTTTTGTGATGGTCAGTGACACCCAGAAACCCATTCAGACTGGTGTGCTCAAAGGGAACTGAATCATTCACATAAGTGGGAAATCCAATGGCACATCTAGCTTGAAGCAGGGCTGGATCTGAGGACTCAGATAATATTGCCAAGCTACTGTCCACCTGTCTTTATCTAACTCTCTCTCTCTCTCTCTCTCTCTCTCTCTCTCTCTCTCTCCTCTGTATCCATCCTAGAATGATTTTATTCTCAAGCAAGTTCTCCTTGCATGGGGGAACAATGGCCACCATCTGCTCTGGGCCAATGTCATCCTCACAACTTGGAGTATCTCTTTCCCTATTGTTCCGGCAAAAGTGTTGGGGAGGGCTCTGTCTGATAACCTAGCTTGGGTCATGAACCAAGTCCCAAGCTGAAAACAGTGCCCAGGGGTGCCTGGGACACAAGCTGACCGTTAGAGCTAGGGGGTGTGGTCAGCCCTACTGGAGTCATCTGAACTGAAAAAGAGATTGGTAGGGAGTCTTCTCCAGGGGTCAGAGATTCAGAATGACAGAGATTCAGAATGACCAAGTTTCTAAAGCTGAATAGGATTAGTTTAGAAAGACTTCATGGTTCCTTCTGTTTAGCTTCACCATAGAACAGCAGAGGAATGTTTGTTCCATTTCATTTATTTAATAAACATAGCACTGAGGATCTACTATGTGCAAGTGCTGTTCAAGGCACTGGAATATTGTAATGATCAAGATATACAAATGTCCTGCTCTCAGAGAACTTACATTCTGTGGGGGAGACCAATAATAAACAAGTCAATAAATATAAGTGAGAAAGTAATAAATTCTATTAAAAAATAAATTTGAGGGGCGCCTGGGTGGCTCAGTCGGTTAAGCGTCTGACTCCAGCTCAGGTCATGATCTCACGGTCCGTGAGTTCAAGCCCCGCGTCGGGCTCTGTGCTGACAGCTCAGAGCCTGGAGCCTGCTTCGGATTCTGTGTCTCCCTCTCTCTCTGAC
>NW_024412407.1:3990510-3994975 GCF_014898765.1 Herpailurus yagouaroundi | reverse complement strand
CTAAATAAACATTTAAAGAATCAGATGCTTAACCAGCTCAGCCACCCAGGTGACCCTGTATATGAATTTTTAAAACATTAAAAAAACTCATATAGTATATATTCATATGCATATATATTCAAATATATATATGTAATCCATATTGAATATACATATGCTCATATATAATTCATGTAATTTATATTCAATATATAATTATATATATTATAATATATATATTCTAAGTGTTAAAAGTGGACTGATACAAAGGGGATGCCCAGGAAGGGAGGGAAATGGGACTTGGGAAAAAGTAGGTATGATATTATTTACTCATTTTAGGTGGTGGATACGTAAGTGTACATTATAGTATTCCTTGTTCTCTTCCTTTTAAAATATTTTTTTTTTTTTTTAGTAATCCCCACCCAAGATGGGGCTCGAACCCAAGACCCAGAGATCAAGAGGCACATGCTCTTTGACAGACAGCCAGGCTTCCCAACCTTTTTAACACATAAGAAAAAAATGCAATTAAGAAGTTTTCATCTTGTTCAGATTCTGAAAGAATATCATAAAATTGTATTAAGCACTGGTTATTAAAACTCTTTCATTCTGGGATTTTTTTTTTTAGTGCCTTGGGATGAATAACCTGCCAAAGGCAGCCTGTCAAACTTAATGGATTAGTATCTAAGATTGGCAAATCACTGCAGTGAGTATTTCCACTAGCAAAAGAGATTTCTCTTTTCCTGAAATTCCAATCTTTCCTATCTTTGGACATGCTGTTCCTTCTTTTCACAAAGCCCTTCCTTCCGGTGCTTGTCTGCCAGGCAATCTCCAATTTATCTTCCACGATCTAGTTCCAGCGTGACTTCTCTTCATCTGGATGCTCTGTCCCCCACCACCAGATTTTATCAATGATTACTCCTTCCTTTAACTCTCACTGTGCCCTGAACATATTTCTCTGTTACAGCACCTATCACATGATAGCACAGTAACTTTCAAACGCCAATCTTCACTGCTAAACTTTTGAACTTCTTGAGGGAAAGGCCCACCTCTTATTTGCCCTTATCTTCCTAGAACCTAGCAGAATGGCTACAGAGTGGCCCCTCAAATGTTTGTAAGATGAACGCCAAATTCTGATGACAAACTACATGATATATGGGTTGGGGGAGCTCAAATCTGATTCCCATTTATTGCACCACAAATCTGGACCGCTTTAAGGTGGCCCTTATTTCAGGGCATTCTATTGGTTCCTCACTATCTCTTGTCCAGGTCCTTATAATAACTCTTTTGTACTCTTAACCTTCAGTCTCTTCCCACTCTGATCCATCCTGGATGCCACCCCAGACTAATTTTTATAAAACATCATCTTTTCTTGTCATTCCTTTGGGCAAAATGCAGCAGGACTCTCTAATCCTTTCATATCAAATCCAAATCTCTAGTCTTCAGTCATGAGGCCTTCAGAAACCCAGCCTCACTTTAGTCCTCCAAACATATCTCCCAATCATTTTATTACGTGAACTATCCTAGGGCTGGAATTACCTGTCTCATCTCTGATTTATTCCGAGCAACAAGAAAAATGGCTGGCCTGGGGGAGAGGCTTAATAATTGTGAGATCACTGAATAAATGAACTAATCCTAATATATAACCATTTGTTTCAGCCCAGCTAGTTTCTTCTGGTTTTGTATATACACCAAATTCCTATCAGCCCATCTTTGTGTCTGCTAGTAGCTAATAAACAACACTTAATAAAATGTATTGCAAAATAAGGCAGTGCCTTATTTTCCCAAAGGGAAGAACTAAAAAAATAGTTTTTGGTCAACCTCATATACATGAAATAGTCAACTGTCTACTTTAAGTAGTACTAATTTAGTGAACATACACTATCTAATATTATTTAGCAACACATTTAAAATCACATATGAAATAGAGATAATGCTTTTTCCCTCGAACTTTATAATACAATTTCATTCAAATTATCAGTGCTTTCATCATCATTCAAGCCAATTTTATCATCAGCTGGCCCAATTTACAGATCACACCATCCTCACATAGATCCAAATTATTTGAGGACAGTTGGTTTTTTTAAATTCATGCTATGCTTGGGGCGCCTGGGTGGCGCAGTCGGTTAAGCGTCCGACTTCAGCCAGGTCACGATCTCGCGGTCCGCGAGTTCGAGCCCCGCGTCGGGCTCTGGGCTGATGGCTCAGAGCCTGGAGCCTGTTTCCGATTCTGTGTCTCCCTCTCTCTCTCTGCCCCTCCCCCGTTCATGCTCTGTCTCTCTCTGTCCCAAAAATAAATAAATGTTGAAAAAAAAAATTTTAAATTCATGCTATGCTTATATATTCCTGATATCCACAATATAACCTTTCTGCTTGTTAATTTTTTTTTTTAACATTCATTTATTTTTGAGAGACAGAGTGAGAGCTGGGGAGGGGCAGAGAGAGAGAGAGAGAGAGAGAGAGAGAGATATGAATCTGAAGCAGGCTCCAGGCTCTGAGCTGTCAGCACAGAGCCCGACACAGGGCTCGAACCCACAACTGCGAGATCATGACCTAAGCTGAAGTCGGACGCTCAACCGACTGAGCCACCCAGCTGCCCCCTGCTGCTTTTTAAAAGGCTTACTCTGGGGCGCCTGTGTGGCTCAGTCGGTTAAGCGTCCGACTTCAGCTCAGGTCATGATCTTGCGATCTGTGGGTTCGAGCCCCGCGTTGGGCTCTGTGCTGACAGCTCAGAGCCTGGAGCCTGTTTCAGATTCTATGTCTACCTCTTCCTCTGACCCTCCCCTGTTCATGCTCTCTCTCTCTCTCAAAAATAAATAAATGTTAAAAAAATTTAAAAAAAAATAAAAGGCTTACTCCAACAAGATCTAACACTTGAAACTGTGAGGTCCTAAAGCCAAAATAATTCCTTAAATCCGTGTTAACGTTTTCCGCCTCCCTTTTAAGTAATTCCATACGGTGATCTCTGTAAACTTGGAGAACCAGCATCGACTAAGGTCATCTCAGGCTGCATCTTCCCCAAACAGTATATTGATTCAAAACGAAATATATAAAACAGGCACCGCGGGCTATAAGAGACTTTGTAAGAACACAAGATATAAGGCAACTTCTTTCCTGCAAAATTATTTTCAGAATAAAATAAAAAAATAAAAAATAAATAAAACACTACCTTACATTCAGGTATATAAAATACTTATTCATGTAACAAATATTTAATGAGCATGTCTTGTGTCCCAGGCACTGTGCAAGGGACTATAAATACAGTGAGCTTAGAATTCCATGGAATTTATGAAATGCATAATGCCACAGCTGATTAATTATGATCATTTTAAGTACTATTAAGGACAAGCATACCTAGCTACAAGACAGATGAGCGACAGAGGAACCTAAATCTGTGGGATTAAAAAATAGTTTTCTCCAACAGTGCTGTTTATGTACAGTGCAGCAATAATTCACGTGCCCAGTCTGGGTTCAAATCCTGACTCAAATCTTGAGCAGGTTACTTAGCCTCCCTTTCCTCATTTATAAAGTGGAGCTGGGGCGCCTGCATGGCTGAGTCGGTTGAGCACCCGACTTCGGCTCAGGTCAAGATCTCACAATTCCGTGGGTTCGAGCCCGGCGTCGGGCTCTGTGCCGACAGCTCAGAGTCTGGAGCCTGCTTCCGATTCTGTGTCCCTCTTGTGCTCTGCCCCTCCCCCGCTCACTCTGTCACTCTCTCTCTCTCTCTCTCAAGAATAAACACGAAAAAGAAAATAATAAATAAATAATAAAGTGGGGCTAACAACAGTATCTACCTCATGAAGTTATACTGAGGATTAAATGACATAATACACAGAAAGCATCAAGAACAATGCTGGCACATGATAGTTGCTTAATAAACGCTAGCTATTATTACCATTTCAGCTGGAACTTGAAAGACAAACTGGGGGGCAGGGAAGACACTCCAAGCAAAGAGCAACATGCAAAAGCCCAGAGCATAAGGTTGCTTGGCCTAAAGTAGAACTGAAAGGCCAACGTTTCTTAGCATAGAAAGCTAAGGGGCTGAAAAGATACGATGCGGTATGAGAGGAGGCTGGGAAGACAGGATGAAGTCAATAATGCAAAGCCTTGTAGGCCGGGTTAAGGAGTCTGAACTTTATCCTAAGAGTCAGAGGAAACTTGAAAGGTTTTATAAAGGGGAGTGGCAAGCTTAGATTTGCAGTTTTCAAAGCTTTCTCTGGCTGTGGAATAGAAAACTGGTTGGAAGGAGGCCAAAATAGATGAAAGGGAAACCAGTAAGGAAGCAGATCCAGTCTTCTAGATCAAAGGCGGGTGGTGGCACAGGAGAGAGGAAACTGGATGACTGAAGAAATAGTTAGAAGGCTGAACCAGCAAGACTTATGTGTGTATGTTGTGGTGAGGGGGCATGGAGGGAGAGGCACTAAATAATAAACATGTATTTGAGGAAGGAAGGAAGGAAGGAAGGAAGGAAGGAAGGAAGGAAGGAAGG
>NW_024412407.1:3980996-3990500 GCF_014898765.1 Herpailurus yagouaroundi | reverse complement strand
AGGAAGGAAGGAAGGAAGGAAGGAAGGAAGGAAGGAAGGAAGGAAGGAAGGAAAGAATTCTTGTGTTCCTGCCATATTGTTTTACTGTTCCCTCGACTCCATCTTTCCAGGCACAATACCTGCCTATTTCCTCCACAAAAGTGTCTCTGATTGATCTTGCCCCCTTCTTTCCACGAGTGTTCTAGAATTTTAGAGCTGAATATTTTTCTTTTTTTTAAGTAGGCTCCACACCCAGCGTGGAGCCCAACATGGGGCTTGAACTCACAACCCTGAGATCAAGACCTGTAGAGCTAAATATTCTTGAGATACATAACAGTTGAGAGAACTTAGACACTGCCTGAAGACTGAAATCATGTTTTAGTCAACTTTCTATCCTGCCCACCTCATCTACCCAACAATTGTAGAGACCATCACTTACAGAACATTTTCTGACTTCATGAGCAGTAGTCATAAACAGTCTATGTTAATATGAAACTCTCTGACCCATTAAGTGTCATATGGAGTTTTCACAACCATTTTTTTCTTGGCTTTTCACAGAACTCTTATCAAATGAGTACTCTTACAGAAGAAACAGAGCTAAAGTAACTTGTCCAAGGTCACATACACTAAAGGAAATGGCAGTGCTAAGATTTGAACCTAGATCCTGTTTACCAATAGGATGCTTTTTGCTACTCTCCATGTAGGGTAAATATTCATATGTACTCAAGACAGCAAACTAACTCTGGGCAGCAGCTAAGCACCACCTCTAAGAATCCTTCCCAGTTTCAGTAATTAGTTTTCTCAAAAATATTTATTGAACACCTAATACATCCCAGGCATGGCGCCTATTGTTGGGGGTAGGGTACAGCAGTGAACAAGGCAGGAAGGTGCCTGCCCTCAGTCTAGTTCAGGGAGCCGGCCAAACAAGGAAACAAATGTATAAACAATGTAAGTGGTAAGTTGATGGAGGGAGGGAGGTGGGGGATGGGCTAGAAGGGTAAGGGGTACTAAAGAGGGCACTTGTGATGAGCACTGGATTTTGTATATAAGGGATAAATCACTGACTTCTACTCTTGAAACCAATATTGCACGTGCATATTAACTACAATTTAAGTTAATGTGTATATATATACATTATACATATGTATATAATGTATACATGTATGTATACATGTATAACACATATATGTATATATGTGTAACACATGTACGTTCACATGTATAATACATTATATATAACACATGTACGCATATATGTATAATACATATATAATGTATCACATTATATATATATACACACACACACACATATACATACACACACAAGGTGACGGAGGAAAATGTGTACCCTTTTTGTTGGCATTACCTTGGATAAAGCGGACAGAGAAAGCGTCTCGGAAAAGTGACACTTCAGACCCGACCTTGGTCTTCAGGAGGCTTTTAAGGAAAGACACCTTCCCACAAACCTAGTTTGGAAAAAGCTGGCTAAAGTAAAAAGGTACTGAGTGCGCACAGGGGCCGCTCCCTCATCGCCTCAACTGACACTGGACAGTTCCCGGCCGCCGCCACTAGAGGGCGCCTCGGGTCCCAGCCCCCAGGAGGCGCCTTGGCCCCAGTCACTGCCACCGTGACACCTGGTACCGTCCCCGCCCCCCCAACCCCCCTCCACCGCCTCAAGGCCCCGAAGTTCGGAGTAAGGACAGAGGGCAAGGGAGGCGCTAGGAAGCCCTAGTGAATCGCGAGGGGTCAGCAGGTCCTCAGAGAGAGGACGTCCTCAAGATCGCAAAACCAACCACTGCCGTTAAGTCCTCATTCCCTTCGGGACAACCCGCTTCCGGCGCTTTTAAACAAGGAAATACTGGATGCATCCAATCCTGCTCCTTCTTTCGCCACCTAGTTAGCATCGGTTCCTCGCCAGGGGAGCCTCAGACAGGCCGTCTGTGGATACCAATCAGCGCTCAGGAAAGACGCATGCGTTCTGGAACGAACGTGACGTACAGTGAACTTTGACCTAAAGACGACCCCTTTCCTTCTCCCCCGCCCTCGCTGTGAAGATGGCGCTCTCCAGGGTGTGCTGGGCTCGGGCTGCTCTGTGGGGTGCGGCGGTCACCCCCGGACCTTATGTCACCCGGAAGCTGCAACTTGCTCGCCCTCGCGCTGGCCTGGCCTGGGGGGCCCCTCGGTGAGGGACGTGGGAGAAAGGAAAGCGTTTCTGATGTTCAGGCCCTTCCAGTCTCTCAACCTTGTTTGCATGCCTTTTCTTAATTCTTAGCGTTACACGTCCTAGCCCCGGGTTTTTATTCTGCTCAGAATTCGCACCCCGATCCCTACTGGTCATATGGCTTCCTGACCCGCTTCAACTTTCAGGGCTCCATATTGTCCGAATCCCCCACGTATTCCGAGCTCTTTCAGCCTCCCTTTTTCTACTCAAGCTTTACGGCTGCTTGTCTGGATCCCATCTCTCTGGCCTTAGCCTGCTGTTCAAATGGTCCCTCAGGCCTTGCGCTGCCTGCAGACTCATACCCACACCCAACATTCCTTCCCGTCTGATCTTTCATCTGCCCGATCTGTTTTTCTTTTCTGATCGCTTATCTCTTCCTGAGCCCAAGATCTTCCTTGGATTTCAGAAGTTTCAGGCCTTAGCATACATTCCCTGAGACCTGGTGTTTTACATTAGTGTGAACGGACTCCAGGACTGATGCCCAGATAGTCTCTTTGATCTTCCTTGTAGGTCTTCAAACCTCCACCTTTCTCCAAAGGCAGATGTGAAGAGCTTGATTTCTTATGTGGTGACCAAGACCAAAGTGATTAATGGGAAATACCATCGTTTCTTGGGTCGTCACTTCCCCCGCTTCTATGTCCTGTACACAATCTTCATGAAAGGTAAAACCAAAACAGAAATCCCTTGAATCAGTTCATGAGCAATGTCAAAGAGTTAGAATGAGTAAGAGTGTTTGCATGTTCTGCTATGTGATGTGAGCTGGGGGGGGGGGGGGGCTTCTGTTTCATAAATGCTTGAGGGTGAAACGAATTCTTTTAAGTTAGCACTTCTGGAGAATGTTTCTAGAAAAGTATTATGACAACAACTTCTGAGAGCACCTGGAGGGGGATGCCTATAGGTGTTTTTGCACTTTTCTTAACCATACGCAGCTGCCCATTATGGAAATTCTTTGACATGCACCAGGCCAGACGTCTATGGCTGCACAGACCTGCCCTGTGATTTATCAGTGGACTTGGCCCATGAGCAGATGTGGTTTAATGGTTATCACAAATCTATAGGTAGCATATTGTGGAAATTGCACTACATATACTTGTTTTCTGGATGTTTTCATTAAAATCAAAGCTGAGCTAGTTACTAAGAGATGGTATAATGACACATGTCCACTCTGGTGCCAGACTGTCTGTGTTCAAATCCTAGCTTGTCACTGGCTATGTGATTGGACTAGTTACTTAACCTCTCTGTTCCTTGTTTTTTTCATCTGTAAAATACAGAAAATAATAATAGAACCTACCTATTGGCCCACATGGTTGTGAAGATTAAATACATCAGTATTTGTAAAGTACTCATGGCCTGATCATAGTATGCGCTCAATAAATGTATCTCTATTATTATACTCTGTACTTTTATCATAACACCAATTACAACAAAGTACCATATTGTCAGCTGTGAATATTATCATGATTATTACTAGCTTCATGGAAAATCTAAAGTAGAAATAGAATGGCTGCTTTCTCTGCTCCCAGTTTATAGCTATGATTAAATGAGAAAAAGGTCCGAAAAAATATTTTGGTTGGTTTGTTTTTAAGCTTTTGATTGTGTAAAGTTGTAAATGTACACAAAAGTAGAGAGAATAATGTGATGAATTTCCATATACTCAGTCTCACTTCAACAGCTACCAACTCATGGCTGCTGGTCTTACTTCATTTATACACTTGCCTTCTCCTGTATAATTTTGAAGCCAACCTACACATTATATCATTTCATTCATAAATATGAAAGCATTTTTAAGAACTAAAGCCCTAGATAAAAGGTAAGAATACTCATCGAATGAAGAAAAAAATTGAACCATAGAAATATGTTGAATTATACTATTTCTAAAAGTGTTCTAGAAAGAAGATAAGTTAATATCTCGTTGGGGAAAACATAAGGTTAATTGAGCAAGACTTCCTGAAGTTAGGGAGCTTTTGAATTTTTTTTATTTCTAAATGTTTATCTCTTTTAAGAGAGAGAGAGGGTGCACACGCGTACAGTAGGTGAAGGGCAGAGAGAGAGAGGGAGAGAGAACCCCAAGCAGGCTCCACCCTGTCAGCGCAGAGCCTGATGCGAGGCTCGAGCCCATAAGCCGTGAGATCACGGCCTGAGCTGAGATCAAGAGTCGGACGCTCAACTGACAAAGCCATCCAGCACCCCTTGAATTTTCATTTTAAGGAGGGAGCGGGCAATGAACCAGAAGAGGGAGACCATTCTATAGTAGATCACAGAAGGCCGGCTTGGCTGGGAGATAGGTAGTGTGTTGCAGGGGAGAAGAATGAGAAAAGAGATACAAGTTGGCCTCACAAGAGTTTTAAGTGTCCTAGTTTAGAGCTCTGATTTAGAGTAATTTTGGGGAGCGACAAGTACGTGCATTGGGGTTAGACATGGAGTTAGGGACCTGTGTGGTAAGATTCACACTGGGATAACATTACACTCTGTCCTCTACTTTAATGAGGCAGGATTGCAGATGTTTTGGGCTGATGCCAAAAAGGCTAGAAGAATAAAGACATATATGTGGAAGCACAATGTAAAGTTTCATCAACTTTCATACCGGGAGATGGAGCATTTGAGACAGGTATGGGCCGGGGGCAGATACCCAGAAGTTCATGGTGAGGTAATTAAAGTTAACTAAGATCTCAAGTGTTTTTTTGTTTTGTTTTGTTTTGTTTTGTTTCCTTTCCTATCTTGTTCACCACTGATCAACCTTTTCCCCTCTGCTGTGAGATCAAAGTATCGAACTAAGTAAGAACATCGGGTTATTTGTCAGAATTGGGTTTATTCGGAGTTGTAGCCCTCTACAACAGAGCTCCATAGAGATTCTGGCATCCTTGCCGAATGAAAGTTGTGGACACTAAAATCGAGTTCATTTCTGAATATATAAAAATCTGCAAGGATCCCAAAGGCAGCAGGAAAGTAGTATTTGGTAGTGACTTGATGGTGTTCACTTTGGTGGTGACTTTGAAACTGAGAGCGAGAACCTAGGACCCATTTGGCACATCAGGAAGAATTTGTTGAGAGATTTGGTATAATGCCAGGCCCTGTACTAGACATTATTTGGGATACAAAAATGAACAAATCAGGGCTTCTGTCCTCAAGGAAATTACCAGCTAGAGGTAGATAGAAATAACCTTGATCCTTCTCTGGGCTGTAATAGAAATTTACTGCACAGTGTTGGGGGAGGGATTGTCCATTGTATTAAGAACTTACTTGGGTTAAAACTGCGTCTGTGTTTATTTCTGCTTAGTTCCGCCGAGACGTCACCAAGTGTCTTTTCCTAGGTATTATTTCCATTCCACCCTTTGCCAACTACCTGGTCTTCTTGCTAATGTGAGTACAGACTTCTATCTTCCCAGCGTATTGAAGATATATAGATTTTTTTTTAATTCAAAATTATTTTAAGAAGAACTTTCCATTTCAGAAATAGGCAGAGATTATCACATTTCCTGCTCCAGTCTTCTAATTAGCCACACTTGGTAACACTTGGATTACTAGGTTAGCTGTAGGTGTAGGTAGTGTAGACTTTTCCTGCCTCTCAGCTGCCCCTGTGTGTTGTGAAATAAGATTATGACCTTTTCCATCATCGCTAGAGGCAGCAACCCACTCCCTGAGAGGCTTAGCAATTTGGGACAGTTTTTTAGGAGAGAAACGCATTTCATATTCTGATCACATAAATCTTTACTTTGTATCCAAACACGACACTTTTGATGATTGATTGATTGATTTTTTAAGTTTATTTATCTTGAGAGAGAGGAGAGAGAGAATCTCAAGCTGCCTCTGCACTGTCAGCACAGAGCCCAGTGTAGGGCTAGAACTCACGAACCGTGAGCCATGTGACCTGAGCTGAAGTCAAGAGTTGGATGCTTAATCGACTGAGCTACCCAGGTTGAAGCGGCCACACACCCGAAAGATGACACTTTTAAACTTTGATCTTGTGTGTTTTAGTTATCTGTTGCTACATAACAAACAACCTCAAAGCTTAATAGCTTTTCATGGTTTCGTGGGTCAGGAAATTGGGCAGGGTTCAGGTGTGTGACTGATTTTTCTCTTCCGTGTGATGTTGACAGAAGTCTGTCAGTGATATTTAGCTGATGAATGGACTGGTCTGGATGATCTAAGGTCACTCTTATGTCTGGTGCCTTAGCAGGGATGGCCGGAAGGCTGGGACTGTCAGAGTGCCTATATGTAGCCTCTTTAAAATGGTGGCCTCAGAGTAATAGGACTTCTTACATGGCAGCTCAGGGCTCCAAGGGTGAGTGTTTCGGCAAATAAGAATCCGGGTGGCCTTTTATAACCTAGCCTTGGAAGTCACAAAGACTCACTTCTGCTCTGCTTTATTGGTTGAATCAGTCACCCAGATTTAAAAGTAAGGGGGACATAGACCTTCCTTCTCAATAAGAGGGATGCCAGAGAATTTGTGGCCATGCTTTAAAACCACCACACATGCAGAAAATGAATTAAAAAACAAATTTGACTTTCACATTTTATATACACATACGGACTGTGCAACAGCTTGAGGTTGTCACCATCACATATAATGACCAGCTCTGTCTGCATCTGTCTCCCGGTCTGTCCAGCATATGTTCTTCAGATGCTTTGGTTCAAAAGGAGTCATTTTATCCAATTACTGCATGCGAGGCTATTCCACCACTGCTTGCTTTCACAAACCTCAGTAATGTTGCTTGAAATTGTGCTTCCGTGTCTCTTAAACCTTGGTCTGAGACTCATTTACAGAACAGTGAGGTAGGAAGTAATGTCTCCATTTCTTCTTCCTAGTATTCATATCTGCCAAATGCTTTCTTAGATCGCTTTGAAGATGCCGGTTTCAGCAAGTGACATTGTGATTCCTTTTCCTTTCAGGTACCTGTTTCCTAGGCAGCTACTGATCCAACATTTCTGGACCCCAAAGCAACAAATTGATTTCTTAGATATCTATCATGCTCTCCGGAAGCAGTCCCACCCAGAAATCCTTGGCTATTTAGAAAGGGTTACCCCTCTCGTTTCTGATGCAGGACTCCGGTGGCATATGACAGAGCTGTGCACCAAGGTATTCCTCTAGCTAACCCTTCCTGCAAACTAGGACTCTTGTTAGATCCAGTTTGCACTAAAACTAGGAAAGAGGGCCAGTCAGGAGCTTCCTAACCTCTACCAATCTCTTGGCTCTCCCAAGATACAGCATGGTACCCACCCAGCAATACATGATATCCTGGCTCTGAGAGAGTGTTTCTCTAACCATCCTCTGGGCATGAACCAACTCCATGCTTTGCAAATGGTGAGCACTTCGAGGCTTTCTCTGTTCCGCAGCCTCGCCTTGCCTCAGGTTCTGTGTATGGTAATGCCGTGCTGACTTTCTCCTCCTGTGTCGTTGCGTTACAGAAAGCCTTGAGTCGAGCCATGCTTCTCACACCTTATCTGCCTTCTTTCTTGTTGAGACACCGTTTAAAGACTCATACCACTGTAATTCACCAACTGGACAAAGCTTTGGCAAAGCTGGGGATTGGCCACCTGACCCCTCAGGAAGTGAAATCGGTAAGAATTTGATGGCAATATCAACCCTCAATCCTTGGTGGGCTTTTGAGCTCACAGGACTGGGAGCTTACAGAGACCTCCACCATGTTTTGGTTGTTAGAACAAAGCCCAAACTCTTTATTCTTTCACTTCGTTTCTGTGTCTTTTTTTCTCAGTGAACTCATGGGAGGGAATTGCCCAGAGTAGTTTTGGCTTATGGCCTTTCAAAAACCAGAGACACTGTTCTTTAGACCTACTATTTTTGGTTATATAGTCTTCTTTGCTTGTCTTCTTGTCCATTGTAGTTCAGATTGCCACAGAGAAAGGTTTCTTGTGGGGATGAGATTGGAACTTACTTAGAGGTTTTGAATTATTAGTGGGTTTACAGTTCATGGCCATACTTGCTATGTGATTATTGAGGACTGTTTCTCTTCTGGGTGATAATAGGCTTGTTATCTTCGTGGCCTGAATTCTACCCATATCGCTGAAGAGAGGTGTCGAACTTGGCTGGGAGAATGGCTACAGATTTCCTGCAGCCTGAAAGGTAAGACCCATCCCTGTGGTTATGCCACTCAAGTTCAAATAATTTTTATATTTTATTCTGAGATTACTTTGGAGTTGATGAGTGAGTACTGTGAGACCCTTATCCTGTGTATAAACTCATTTGCCTACAAGGGCTAAGCAGGTAGTGAAGTAGACTGTGCAAGACAAGAGGCAGTAGCGGGGACTGTGGGAACCAAGACTACATGCATGCCAGTCTGAAGCAGTTTCTCAGCCTCAGCACTATAGATGCTTCGTCCTGGGGGCTACCATGTGCGTTAGAGGGTATCTAGCAGTATCCCTGCCCTCTACCCACTAGATGTCAGTAGCGCCCTCCACCCCAGTTCTGATCATCAAAAACATCTCCCAACATTGCTAGATGTCCTGTGGGGGAAGGGGGAATAGAATTATCCCGGGTGAGAAGCGCCAGTCTAAAGGCATTCAAACTCAAAACAAAAACACTTGGAGCACCTGGCTGGCTCAGTCGGTAGAGCATACAACTCTTGATCTCAGGGTTGTGAGTTCGAGCTCCACGTTGGGTGTAGAGATGACTTAAAAATAAATCTTGGGGCACCTGGGTGGCTCAGTTGGTTAGGCGTCCGACTTTGGCTCAGGCCACGATCTCGCGGTCCGTGAGTTCGAGCCCCGCGTCGGGCTCTGTGCTGACAGCTCAGAGCCTGGAGCCTGTTTCAGATTCTGTGTCTCCCTCTCTCTCTGCCTCTCCCCTGCTCACACTCTGTCTCTGTCTCTCTCTCAAAAATAAATAAAACGTTTTTTTTTAAGTTGAAATAAAAACAAATCTTTAAAAAAAACCCCACAAAATCAAAAACAATTGGCTAAATAAAAAGTATCTGAGGGTGGGTATTAGGCCTGTGAGTCACTTGTTGGAACCTTTGGCTGGGCTTTGATGTTTTCTAAGCCTATGAATAGCAGGGTAGGCCTACTAATCTCCTTGGAGCCAAGAAATGTTTCCAGAGCACCAGCCTCTAGCAGAAGAATCCCAAGGGTGACAATAGTTAGTGTTCACTACCATTAGCATCTGTGAATTTTCTCCCACCACCACATGAGAGGCAAGAAGTGAGGATGAGGAGAAAGGAATACCTGGTGGAAGAAAAGGAAAGCATCCGTGGCAGGGACCGGGGTGAAGCAGGGGACCTTCAAGAATAGTAGCCTCTCGATGTCACACCTCCCTGCACTTGGCTTCCTGACTCCAGGATCAAGCCCTG
>NW_024412407.1:3971216-3980596 GCF_014898765.1 Herpailurus yagouaroundi | reverse complement strand
GTTCTCTGGCCAAACCATTAACATTGATGGTGTTTTCAGAAGCTGAGCTGTCCCTCTTGCTACACAACGTGGTCCTGCTTTCCATCAACTACACCGGCTCAAGGCGCTGAATGAACGTGGAGCGGGTGGCATCATCCTGCAGTCACACAGTATGGCAGCGTGGTACCAAACAACACTGGCCGGCAAAGCATCTGTGTGCCCTGGCGGGGGTGTGCGGGAGGCAGAGGAGCAGGTGCCCGCGGGCTTTCCAGCGTGGTACCCTCGAGGGAGGGAGCTGGAACTGAAACAGACCCTCTTACCAGAAGTGTCATCCCAACTTCCTCACCATCAGCCAGAGCTGGCAGCAGCCTCCGTACTGGGCTTTGTGACGTTTTGAGTTCAGATCCTAGGAAGTGAGCTTTTGCCCCAGGTGGGGCAAGTCCTAGCAGCCTCGGACTTAACCACTGCCACATTCTTTACAGCTGGGTTTTTGTTAGTTTCCGGCTGGGGAGGGGGGCAGCCCTGTTGAAACTGGAGCATTTACATCTGTGCGTGTCCTTTGATGCTGCCCTCGATCCTTTTTGTGACCAAAAATAGGCTTTTTATTTTTATTTTTATTTTTGGTCCCCTCACTGGGTTAACCACTCCCTTTCCAAGTCCATGAAACACTTTTTTTTTTTTAAGCAAACAGTTATTCATATATGGGAACATTCTGATGGCAACGATGCAAGGAAATACAAGTGCCACTTGACCCTTTCCGTGTTTATAGCCTTCACCCTCACCCTTGTCTTAATTTCCGGGCTGTGGTGCAGCCTCCACAGATCTTAAACTCTGCTACCTCCGCTGAGTTGCGGCAGTCCGGCTGTAACTGCCAGTGGCTGCCTTTGGGCCCTGGATTAAGCCTCCAAGGCACTAACGACCACCCTGCTTGGGAGCCCGGGAGCGGTCTGCATCGAGAGTACGTTGGGTTTAGCTTTTGTCCCTGTACGCTAGTGACGTGTAATAACTTATTGTTAAATGCATGAAGCACTGTTTTAAAGCCAAGTAAAGACTGCCTGAAACCAGTTGCTGGAAGTGACTTCTGCATACTCGGATGATTTTGCTAAAACTCCTTTGACAAGACGGACGTAACCTAACTAATGGAGACGTAGTCGGTTGGGATAGAAGCTTCTGATGGGATGGAAGTTCTGAGGGAACGGATTTGACACTGATCCTCTGCTCAATTTTAACGCGATAACCAGGAACAGAGAATTTTATATATATTATAGATACACAATCTGTAAAGATTACATATATATGATTGTAAAGAAAACGGGATTAGCAGATGAGCCCCCAGGATACGGACTATAGACAGGGAAAAGCTTCAACAGGGGAGCATCAAGCGTGCTCCAGCTTGGGTGCATAAGGGCATACGATGCACGTCAAGTTCTTGACTCTCCAAAGAGAATGTTCTGTTTTTCCATCGTAAAACATTTCTGTTGTTAACATTAATATCTAACTGACCTAATTGGTTTTCTATACAACGCTGGAGAAGCACCCTTTGTCTAACAAGTAACTAAGTTGTGGCCTGCCAGGATAAAGAATAACACACCATTCTTTTGAATATTTCTTTAATATTACATTTAAATATTCTCTTTAAATACAGCATTATCACAATGTAAAGGACCTAAAAGGCAAAAAAAAAAAAAAAAAAAAAAAAATTGTTTTCAGAGAACCAGACAAGCTTTGGATTCACATTGAAAATACTACCTGTGTACAGTATATGAGAAAGGAAACTGGAAAATCTTAAGAGTTGCAGTAATAAGAGATTTCTTTTATCTAGGCCTAGACTGAGTGGGACTGAAGCCGTACGGTCCTGTGATCAGAGGCCTAGGCTTAGCTTTTCTAGCAACCATGAGCGAGAACTGTGTCCAGCTCAGGTAGCACCAGAAACGAGATGGACTAGGTTGTAGAAAAGGCCCTTTGCTTAACAAGACAGTTAATGCTCAGTGTTAATATTTCAGCATTTAAAAACTTGGGATCGGCGGGAGTCAGAAGTGTTGTTCCTGGAGGGACGGACTTGGATTAAGAAACTAGTTTTTCAGAAAAATCAAATCTCTTGGGGGCTGGCAATGAGTTTAATAATGAGATTCCAATTCTTGGCTTGACCCCAAAGGCTAAAGTGTCTCTTACCAAGCAGGTGGAATCCACTTCCAAAGGTGAGGCTGGAGCCTTCCTAAGGAGGGAATGTTTAGAGCCCACGCTCCCCTCCCAATATAAGCTTTCAGGAAGAAAGTTTGCAGTTTAAGCTTCAGCCTTCTATTCAAGGGGATGGCCGATCGTGGGGGAGTGTGGCTTGGCTTGGGATAGTGTCTACATCGCGGGTGCTTAAGACTCTCTTGTGAGGCTAGAGGATGGGGAGGGACAAGGTCTTGTACTGAAGAACTCCCCTCCAAATGTAAAACCAAGCAAAACCAGGAATGAACTGGAGAGGCAGACTGGGTTAAAAGACATATCCGTTTAAGTACAAGGCCTCACAGGCTCAGTTTAGAGATTTTCTAGGTGAAATGTTGCTGTGACATACATAAAGAGTGCGTTCACGTCCCACAAGAAAAGGCTTTGTGAGCAAGGTAAGTAGGAAGAGTTCTCTCCCCACCAAAAGCAAACAGTTTTCCACTTGTTCTTTCTTGGTCAATAAACCATACCAGAAGTGAGGTGTGATGTAAAGGATGCTAGTGGAGAGTGTTTTTTGCTCCCTACTGACTCCATTTTAAAATGGACGCAAAGAGAACTAATAAGAATTCAGCGGTGTTTAGCAGAGCGCATCCTAGAACATGAGCTGGACATAAGAAGAACGGGAACCGTGTCCCCCCATGGAGGTAAGACCCGAATTTGAGTCCCACTCTATAGATCTCAAAAGTAACAGTCAGAACTTGAACTCTTTGGAACCTGGGAGCTGTGTGTAGCAATTAAGAATTCGTTTGGCTTCCAATTTTTATGTATCAAGTTGGAGGGATCCAATAAACATTTGCAGTTGTCAGGGCGGGGGGACTGGAATAGCAAAACTCTCTTAACCCTGTATATCCAAGGACCACAAGGGTAGTACAGAAAGAAAAGGACAAAAACTAGTTGGTGACTTTAGATTGCCACGTCCTGCATTCCTTTAAAGCTCAAACCTCCCAGAGCGGGGCGGGGGGAACCTGGGTGAAAAAGCAAGCATGGCACAGATCAAGTCCACTTCTTTGCAGACAGCAGCCTTTTCCTGCTGCCTCTTTCGGGACACAGGCAATGCTCCATATATGCCTCCTGTGGGACGTGTGAGCCCCGGCCTGAAGCTGCCTGACGGAGCCGGCATTACACAGGCACAAGCCTCAGGCTCTTTAGGCCACATCCCCAGCCAATCTAGCTTTTTCTTCAAGGGAAAAAGAAAGGGGGTGGGGGAGACAAATAGGCAAGTTTAACTCTAGTACCTAAGAACATGTGAAAGAAAGAATTCAAGTTACAGACCAGGAATCCCCAGTGTGGGGAACAGGTCGGAGGACACCAAACGTGTCAAATATTAACTTATTTACCAAACAGGGGGCCAGGGAAGGCAGGTTAAGTTTTTCTAAATTCTGGAGGTTTTCTACAGAAGCAGAGACCCTTCTACCCGTTCCTCTCTAGATCTGGCCAGATGGTACTCCAACTGCGTTATGCACCAAAGTGGGGTATCAGGGTGACCGATGAGAAAACTTGAGCTTCTTCCCCACCTGGAGCTCAGGAAAGGAGAAGGGAGCTTTGCCACGCTGTTCAAATTATTGCGTTCTGGTCCCTACATAAAGAATAGCTGCTCGAATTACCCAGCTTCTCCTGTGAGATCCTCGTTCTTTGTTCCAACGGCCCAGAAAGCTCAGTATTCAGCACTGTGCGGCCTCCTCTGCCCCAAGACTCTCCCCACATCCAGCTGGGACCGGTCTCCTTGGTTCTGTTTACCCTTTAAAAAATACTCGTACAAACGATTCTTTCCCACCCATCCCCCCAAGACCCCAATAAAATAACATGGGCATAGCAGCTGCTTCTACAGTTTTGTTTTGAAACGGTGTTAGATAAAATAAGGGAATAAATAGAGAATGGGTCAGAGGCAGAATCTCCATCCCCGGCTCACACTGCCAGAGGGAGTTCTAGGGAAGAATCTTCGGGGGGCCTGTCCTCACTCTGCTGTGAGGTTTTCTCCACCGCACGGCCCTCTTCATGGTCCGTGCGGAAGGGGAGGCTCGAGGGGGACCAAGAGGGGCGGAAGTCTTCGCTCTCAGGCTCGTCAGGGTTACAGCCTTCGGGCACTAGCGCCTCTAGGGTGGACGCTTTCCCCACTTCTGACTTACACAGGGCAGCTGGGTCTGTGGGGCTACAAGCCACCAGTGAGGTAACCGGGAGAGAGAAGACGTTCAGATCCTTCTCCTTGGGGAAAGAAGGCGGGACTTCTTCCGCGCTAGGCTCTCCTTTCACCCCCAGGACTGGCCTCTGCTCCACCTGATAGTAGACCAGGGGCCCACCGTTCAAGTAGGACGGGCTGTTCACTGCCGAGGCGGCCGGGTGGTCTGAGTTCTCGGCGAAACACAAGACGGAGGAGCCCGGGGGCAGCTGAGCCTGGATGAGGATGGGGGCTGTGAGGCCCGGGCACAGCTCTTCGGGCACGGCCAGCGGCTCCTCCAGGATGCACACGCCCAGGCTCTCGATGCTGGAGTCCAGGCTGGCGCTAGAGCCGCTGGAGTCTTCCTCTGCCTTGAGCCGCTCCAGTTCCTCTGCACTCTGCAGGTGCATGACCGCCGTCTCGTTCTCAGCAATGAACTCCTGGAAGTCCTGTGTCTCGGAGCCCTGGGCTCCCGTCAGGCTGCAACCGGCGGCGGGTGAGGGCTCCTCGTCCGGGGCTGGCGGGCGGCTCACCTGCCGCTTGCTCTCCAGCTCCAGCTTCATGATGGTGTGGAGGTAATGAGTCCGGACCCGGATCGGATTAAATTCAATGCGCCCCGCCATGTTCCCGCAGCCATCCCGGGAACAACCGCACGGAAAGGACATGCGATCCACCTGAGGAGGGGACAAGGAGGTTGAGGGAAGATGAGGCCAGCAGATTTAATAACGGAGATAGGAGACGTCAGCTGGCAAACACGGGCAGCTGGGATTTGAGGTCTTCTTACAAGAGGAACAACTAATTCAAAGCGAAACGTGCAACGTGGTGACCTAAGAGCATGAGGTGGTAGTTTTCAGACCACTCGCGTTCTGATTCCAGCACAGCCATTAGTTAGCAGTTGTGACCTCGGGGAGGTCCTGTATCTCTCCAAGGCTTTGTTTCCTCTTCCAAATAAAGTGTAGCCAAAAATCACGTCAAAGGGCCTTTCCAGTTAAAAAGTCCTGAGACCACCTCTCTGAATGCTGACAGTTCTCAGAGTGGAAGAAATTTTTGTGCCTCAGACCTTCCCAGAACTTACCTGGTGTGTCGAGAAGACAAAGGCTGGGGCCCAAGCCTAGTGCCTTCTGCAACGACAGGCATGGGAAAGGAAGTAGATCTAGCTGGTCCAAAGCAATCGATACATTCCAGGGAAACTAGTGAAAGTGTCTTAGTTTGCTAAGGTGCTATCGTGACAGTTCCAACAAAATAATGACCAGCTTTTCACTGCCTGCTTCATTTTTCCCTGATGGTTGGCCAGTTTAGTTCTGAAACAGTTATAGACCAGGAATATGTAGAAAGGGGATCTACTCTACCTCCTTATTGGATCCCAAAAAGGAAAAAAGCACCCCCCCCCCCAGAAGGAAAGGGCATCGGCAAATATGTACAAACACACAATGTCTTTCTATGATATCAACTTCTAGAACTCTCCATTCCAGTCTTAAGAACAGTCCAATTCTTAGGACTATTCTCAGGACTGTAAAACAGAATGATATATTATAGGACTTCACTCTGAAAAGCAGTATTTGGCCAGATCAGCTAGAGCTATTACCTGCCTAAAATTAAACAAAAGGTTGGTTAGGATCCATTCAACCAGAAGGACTCAGCACCCACATCCTACAAGTTCCAGGTAGATTTCATCCTCTGGGATGGTACTACTCTTTTCAGTTGGGCTAGGCCTTCTAACCTGTCCCTTGTCAGAAGGCCAGGTGGGGAATGAGGTCTTCTATCTTTTAAGATCCTGGACCTAAGGGGTGCCTGGGTGGCTCAGTTGGTTAAGCGTCTGACTTCATGATCTCATAGTTCTGGAGTTCAAACCCCACGTGGGACTCTTGGCTGTCAGCACAGAGCCTGCTTTGGATCCTGTCCCCCTCTCTCTCTGCCCCTATCTCACTTGTTCTCTCTCTCAAAATAAATAATTTTTTTTTTTAATTTTAGAAACTAAAAAAAAAATACTATAAAAAAAGATCCTGAACTTAAGATCCTGGACTTAACCTCTGCCAGGCCAAGTTTGATCCTAAATTATAGGATCCGAGAATTACTTTGAGTTTTACAAAATTGGGATAGAGGTCCTGTGAGTGAAGATAAAATCTAAAGGCCTAACTCAGCTCTCTGCTTCCTTTTATCTCACGAAATCAATATTTAAGGAATAGCTACTAATGGTAAACTTACTAACCCCTGTTCCCTGTTCCCCCATTTGCGGACAGCTGCCTCTTCATCACCTCTGAGGTGAGAAACACAGAAAAGGTAACTGCTGTCTCCATAGCCTAGGAATCCTGCCGTGCTTGGTTTTCTCCTTGGTGGAGGAGGGCTATGGAGCTATGGAGTGTCCACACTCACGGGGAATCCACCCACGGGTGACGGGCGGCCTCCCGTGTTCATGGGTACCCGCATCACGTCCCCCAGACTCTAGAGTAGATATGCTCTCTCAGGCCGACTTGGACTCACCTGGCATTTAATCCCAGCCTGACTACAGGCACAGGCTTCTGGGTCACAGTACAGGCGACAGTCGCAACCACACTCTTCCCGTGACAGGCGGATGGCTCTAAGCTCCTGTTTCTCTTCGGCATCGATGCGGTGGACCCCCGAAGCCCTCAGCAAGGCTCGGCGCCGCTTGGTGGGCAGGGGCTGCAGGAAGAAGTAATCATCCACCTCCACGTTTTCCACGTCAATATCTTCATCTGAAACATCATCCAGGGTCAGGCCGTCGGCCTCCACCGACTCCACCGTCCCATTCTTGGTCAGCTGCCAGGAGACAGGGAGGACAGGTTAGCCTCGAGTAGTTGCAGGCACCTCCTCACAGTGGGTGTCTAGAGCAGCACAGTCCAACTGAACCTGGTGCGACGATGGAAATGGCCATGCTGCTCATAGCACGTGTGGCTACTGAGCACTGGAAATGCGGCTATAGTGCAAATGAGAAGCTGAACGTTTTCGTTTCATTTCACTTTAATCGAGTGTAGTATAAAGAGCCACATGGGGCGCCTGGGTCGGTTAAGCGGCCGACTCTTGGTCTCGGCTCAGGTCATGATCTCACAGTGCACGAGTTCAAGCCCCGCGCTGAGCTCTGTGTCGATGGTGGGGAGCTTGCTCGGGATTTTCGCTCTCCTTCTCTCTGCCCCTCCCCCACTCGTGCTTATCTCTCTCCCAAAAATAAACTTTAAAAAAAAAAATAGCCATGTGTGGCTAGCGGCTACCATATTGGATAGTTTAAGAGAATAAACCTAGAGCAGGAAGGCAGGAAGCCTTATGTAGCTCTGTAGTTCTAACACCTTCCTGTCGACACCGGGTATCACCTTGGTAGATCAAAGTTTCTCAAAACCTGTGTCTCATCCTCCCTCCTAGAAGATAATATTCTTCCACGAATATATTCTCCATTCCCAGACTTGTGTCCCTTAACTTCAGCTAACTTGCCTTCTAACACAGGGAGGAGAAGGTCTATCAATGGCTAGATATTCCTTGGATGGATAGAGAACGTTGCAAAACACCCTTCAATATGTACCCCCCCAAAGGACCCAAAACCACATTCTGGGAAGAAGACTACACTCAAGTGTAGTACAAGGCCACCGGGTCTTTGTCAACGAGCCTAAATCTTCACAGTGTCAACAACGATCTACATATACAGAAGAGCTTCATTTCATTGGGAGGAGGAAAAAAAAGGAGCAAGTTGTTAATGGCTACCAAAGAAAGCTCTCACTTCTGGCCCACAGTCTAGAACAATTCTTTCTCCTGATACTTTTTTATTTGATTTCAAAGAAAAGCAGTATGTGAGGCAGGGTGGCTTATATAGCACTAAGGTACCATCTACAGGCAGAAATCTGGGTTCTCTGGGCTAAGAAGGATAGCCAGCCAGAAAAGGGAGTCTTAGTGGAAGGACAGTGTGAAGACAAGCTGGCTGAATGAGTTTTGAAAACTCACTAGAGAATTCGAGTGAAGAAAATGAGACCTCATCATCTCCAGAGCTCTGGAAGCTACTAGCAGGATGAGAGCCAAGCTACTGGAGGGGTTGGCTTACTTCATCAGCCAGCCACAGATTGGTGCTGGTAAAGGAACAGCTCCTGGGGGACGTGATGCAATAGGCCTGGCTAATAAGCTCCACACCTGTTGTGTTTGTTTGTGGGAAGGTGGGACAGAGGAGACAAATACAGTGGTGCTTCTGGGGGTTTCCTGGTCTGTTTTTTCTGTACCAGGCAGACCAACGATGAGGGGCCTTTCTGCAGACCTTGGGATCGCCCCTGCCTATTTCACTGGGGATGGCTTCCTCCTCATGGCCTCCTCCTCACCCTCCCTCTCGCTGTCCTCTCAAGGGAAAGAAGCTAGAGATGCAATAGAAAGAAACCCACACAAATGTAAGGATGTAACACGATAGAGGTGGCATTTCAAATCAAGTGAGAAGAGTCCTCTGGCATTAAATGGTATTGGGACAACTGGATATTCTTTTGGGGAAAAAAAAAAAAAATGTTAGATTCCCAATTCATACTACCCATAATAAGGCACTCCAAAGGAATGAAAGGCCAAAATTAAAAAGAAAAATAACTGGGGCACCTGGGTGGCTCAGTTGGTTGAGCATCTGACTTTGGCTCAAGTCATGATCTGATGGTTTCATGGGTTCCAGCCCCATGTCGGGCTCTGTGCACCGACTTCATGGAGGCTGCTTGGGCCTCTCTCTCTGCCCCTTCCCCACGTGTGTGTGTGTGTGTGTGTGTGTGTGTGTGTGCGCGTGCGCTCTCAAAATAAATTTAAAATTTTTTAACGAAAATATTAGAAAAATTATATATAATCAAAGCTACAGAGCACCAGCAGTTTTTTTGTTTTTGTTGGCAGCCTAAAAGGAAAAAATATCAGATGGCACATGGGCCATGCAAAAGATGTATCTTTGAGATCAACAGTCTCCCCTGTAGAGCGCTAAATAAAGGTAGGAAAACTTTCTAAGAGCAAACTGGACCTGGGGAGGGCAAAGGCAGGGTTTTCTCTTGACACAGAAAGATGTACCAGCTGCCAC